>NC_136479.1:11622820-11785320 GCF_902686455.1 Sciurus vulgaris | reverse complement strand
CAACCCCACAGCTCAGGATGCTGAGGCAGGAGGATCACAAGTTCAAAGCCAGCCTCAGCAATTTCGTGAGGCCCTAGTAACTTAGCCAGACCCTGTCTCAAAATAAAACATACAAAGGGGCTGGGGATGTGACTCAGTGGTTAAGGACCCCTAGGTTCAATTCCTGGTACCAAAAAAAAAAAAAGACCAATTTTTCATTACATCACTAGACACAAGGCTCTAATAAAATTCTTTGGCTTGCAAATTCTTGCAAATAATTTTTATAACACAGAGTCCTAGAAGAGTAATTTTGGCTCAAAAGAGAGGCCCATCTGAAATATTGTTGAATATTGCCAAAGTGCTTTTGCAAAAGGCCAAATCAATTTCCAGGTTCAGTCTTTCAAGTCGAAGCTGACTTCTCAAAGTTCGACAAACAACTGTAGTTAAGTGTTTTGCGGGGAAAGCACTTTCAGTTTGCTGCATCCCAATACTTTTCTTCCAACCAAGGGGGCTCCACGATGGATAGTTATAGAGTAGGCTTGAACCCTCACATAAAATGGAGGACATAAATGCATGGTTAAACTGAAGGAAAACGCAGTTGAAATATGCTAGGTTGTCAGGTCAGACCCACGCTGCCCAGGTAAGAGGCTGGCAATGGTCCGACTGCTCTGTGGAGAGATGTCAAATGAAAAGCTCACAGAATTTCATGTAGTTCTTATAACAACACTGTACACTGCTGGCTGTTTTGACACTGGTGTCCAGATGTAACTAGGGCCTTAAGAAGTTAAGTGATGACCAAGATCACAGAGTTAGAGCAAGACGGAACTTCCATGTGAACCCAGATTGTCTCACCCCAGAGGCCACACCCTTGGCCCAGCAAGTCCTAGGTGTTCAATCCTGTGACCAGTTCAACAAAATTAACAAATGCATTAAAATAGGTTGAAATCATAACCTAGAGCTTATTTTTTAATTTGTTCTTTTTAGTTATACATGACAGTAGAATATATTTTGACATATCATACGTGGTGTTTAACTTCCCATTTTCGTGGTTGTACATGATGTGGAATTACACTGGTCATGCATGCATATATGAACACAGGTAAGTTATGTCTGCTTCATTCTATTGTCAACCCTAACCCTAACCCCCTGTCCAATCTGGTGAGCCTCCACTCCTCCCTACACTCCCCTGCCTATTGTGAGTCGCCATCCACTTATCAGAGAAAACATTCAGCCTTTGTTTTTTGGGGGATTGGCCTATTCACTTAGCACGATAGTCTCTAGTTCCATGAATTTACTGGCAAATGCCATCATTTCATCCTTCTTTATGGCTGAGTAATATTTCATGGTCTATATGTGCCACATTTTCTTTATCCATTTATCTGTTGAAAGGAACCTAGGTTGGTTCCATAGCTTAGCTATTGCGAATTGACTTGCTATAAACACTGATGTGGCTGCATCACTATAGTATGCTGATTTTAAGTCCGTTGGGGATAACTGGGTCAAATGATGATAACCTTGAGCTTAGATATGATTAAAATATTACACTTATTGTAATTATATTCTTACTATTATATAATTATTTTGTATATCGTATGATTATATATTATTTACTACATTTAAGTTTTTATAGGTGTTCCACTTCTGGGATGATGGGACAAAGCAGATTAACTATCTAGGCTACCTTACCCACCACATTAGACAATCTTAACCCTGTACTTGATGGCCTTCACCACCAGAAACTCTAACACAGCAGGTCCTGGCATTAGATAAAATGTAACATCACCAACTATTAATAAATTATACTTGTGGACTAAGCCAGTGCAATAAGATGGGAAGGGGAAAGGAACACAAGAGATAGAATGAAACAAAGCAGGGTTAATTTGCAGATTTGAAAGCATCCATGTAAAAAATTCAAGAGCATCTATACACTATTAAAATTAAGAGTTTAGCAAAGTTGCTGGTTATAAGATTAACAGTGAAAAAAATAATCGCTAGGATTCCTATGTTGCAGTAACCATGAATTCAAACATCTAATTTAAAAAACATCATCACCATAGCAAATAAAACTACAAAGTTCTTGGAAATGAATTCAATGAAATACATGAAATATTTATGGAGAAAAGCATAAAATTTGGGTCAAAGACATAAAACGGAGATCTACATAAGTGGAAATGCATACCATGATCATGGATAGGAAGATATATCAGAAAAGTTTCAATATGCCCCCAGATACTAAGAAAATACCAAGCAACGGTAATTAGGACAGGGTGGAATTGTCACATGGATAGAAAAATAGGAGTAACTGACAGAAAAAGAGAGCATAGACACAGATCCATAGGCACAGGGAAACATTCTAGAGGCCAGAGGTTATATTATCAATCAGTAGGGACAGACTGGACCATTCTCCGGTAATGGGAATCTTATTGTTCCCGTGAGAAAAGTGAAATAAAATCAGATCTCTATTTCATGCCACACACCAATAGCCCTTGACCATCTAAAAATTTTTTGTTGAGGACCCTAAGAGCTTTTTTCCTTAAACAGGTTGCATATTCCTTCTCCAGAATGCTTATGATCAGAAGTGTTGCTGATTTCAGATCTGTTCAGATTCTGGAATATTTTGCACATACATTGTGAGCTCTCTTGGGGATGAGACCTGAATCTGAACATGAAATTCACTTATGGTCCATACACACCTTCTACACATCAACTGAAGGTAATTGTATACAATATCTTTAGTGTGCCTGTGGTTTGCAACCTGTCACATGGGTTCAGATGTGGAATGTTCTACCTGTGGAGAAGTTTCAGTGATCCAAAAGTTTTGGATTTTGGAGCACTTTGAATTTTAGATTTTCAGGATGGGGATGCTCAACCTGGATTTTTATTGATTTTTATTGCATCATACAATAAAACAGGGGGCTGGGGTTGTGGCTCAGTGACATGGTGCTCACCTAGCATGTGTAAGGCACTGGGTTTGAGTCTCAGCACTGCATATAAATAAAGAAAATAAAAGTCCATTGCCAACTAAAAACAAATTAAAAAATAAAAAATAAATTAATTAAAACAGATATTTGAGAAATATTTACTAATTCATTTTTAAAATATTTCTAGTTGTAGATGGACACAATATCTTTATCAATCTATCCATTTATTTATTTATTTATTTATGTGGTGCTGGGGATTGAACCCAGTGCCTCACACTTACTAGGCAAGCCCTCTACCACTGAGCCACATCCCCAGTCCCTACTAATTAACTTTTTAAATTGCTATAATCATTACATGTTAACATAGATACTTTTTATTTTTTGGCACTGGGGACTGAACCCAGGCCTCATGCATGCACTCTACCACTGAGCTGCACCCCCCAATTCTTTTTATTTTATGAGGCAGCTTCTCACTAAGTTGCCCAGGCTGGCCTCCAATTTGCAATTCTCCTGCCTCAGCCTCCAGGGGAACTATAATTATAGACATGAGCCACTGTGCCCAGCAACGTATTTTTTTAACTAAAAATATCTGTTTCGGGAGGGGGAAGGGCTGGGAGCAATATTGGCCAAATTGTATTGTGTGCATGCACAAAGGTGTAACAACAAATCCCATCATGATGTACAACTATAATGCACCAATTTTAAAAAAGTGGGAAAAAAGAGCTAAAAAAAAATCTGCTTTCCAAAACAAAAAAAATTCAGTTATTAGAATTATTTTTCATTTTTGCAAATCTCTTCATTGTCTGTCTGGGTTCTCTCATCTGCTTCTACATTCAGTCTGTTGTGATATTGTTTGACAGACGTACATAAAGAAAATCGAGCCTGTGCAAAAGCGGGTGTATTTCAATAGCCTTTTCAGAGTCTCGTGAATATTCGTATTTTGTAGGACACCAGAACTCAGGAAGTAATCCTTAAGGCTGTAGTGTGGAATCAGAAACTATGTCAGTGATGTGTTTGCACTCCCTTACATGAAAATCCATGGGTCTGTCTTATTCTTTGAAAGATCTTTTGCCCAAGTATGGTTTTGTAATTTTGTTTCGGTCATTCAGAAAACGCGAGTGCACAAAGTTGTGGATCTTTCAAAGTGTGGATCTTTTGACAAGTACTGTGCGTGGGCTCCAGGACGTTCCCAAGGCTCCTGTATTCCAAGCTCCTTCAGATGTGGTGGAACTTTCAGAGGCGGGGCCTGGTGGGAGGTCTCTGGGTCATTGGAGGCGTGTCCCGAAAGGGGAGAGTGGGCCCACAGACCCTTTCTCTTCCTCTCTTTTGCTTCCTAGGCATGAAATGAAAGTTTTCTTTTTATCCACATTTTTATCGCTGCATTATAGTTGTACGTTATGATGGAATTTGTCGTCACATATTCGTACACACACGATAGAACCGTACGATTTGGCCAATATCTCTCCCACCCTTCCCCCTCCCTCCCCTCCTCCACTCTGGCCCCAAACCTTGGTCCTTTCCTCCACTGGTCTCCCTTTTCTTCACGAGATCCATCCCACCTTTCTTTTCCATTTTTTTCCTCTCTCACTTCCATAGATGAGAGAAAACATGGACCCTTGACCTTCTGAGTTTGACTTCTTTCGCTTAACAGGATGGTCTCTGGCTCCATTCAGTTTCCTGCAAATGATGTGATTTTGTTTTTCTTCATGGCTGAATAGAGGCTCATGGTTCTCCTCTGCCACCTTCTCCCCCATGTGCTGCCCCAGGTGAAAGCAACACAAGTGTCATGGACTGACGGTCCTTTTCTCTTTGCAGGCTGATGATCTCCGGCATTCGTTAGAGTGACGGAAATCTGACAAGACATAAAGGTCCCCTTCGTGGACATCATCACAGTCTCACCAGTTCAGTCTCGCATTGGGAAGCTCCAACAACAGAAGCAAGTTTTCCAAAATTCTAATTGTCTATTGAAAACTCGAGTTTTGTCACTGGCAACAAATGCTGTCAGCTGTTTTCCCTGACGAGCCAGGCTCACTTCTCTGATGTCTGAGAAATTGGCTGACAACCACTCTGGCCCCAAACCATAGTTTCCAAGTCATTCTTTTTCAATGCAAAGAGAAACCATTTTTAGAGGGGAAGCTCGACTCATCACGCAGGTGCTTTTTCTTGAGACAATCTTGTGCTTCAAAATGACACCACGGCTTGAGTGAACTTCCCTGCCAGTCATCCCCATCGTCACCAGGAAAGTAAAGCTGCCCGTTACTCCACTGGTAGAGGACAACCCTAAGTCCTGTATTTGGAACTTCCCTGGACTTTGCCTCAGAGGCGCAGAGGCCTCCTCCCTGGATGGTGTTCATCTGTACCCTGCCATGGGGAGTGGAACAGCTTTCAGTGGGTTCCCTGGCACCTGTTAGCAAAGCGTCAAATCTGAGATTGGTTTGGGGGACCCCCCAAACTTATCGCTGGAGTCAGAAGTGAAGGCGGTCTGTGGACTGTTCTTTTACTTTCTACAAGGCTAGTCTGTACTGGCGTCTCTCCCTCCAACCCCTGTGTCAGTGGGAGCCAGTGCAGAGCTCAGATTCTGCTCTCAACCTGCAGCCACAAAGCAGCGTGAGTCAGCCTCCACTCCCGGGATCCCCGACAGCAGGACCCAGTAAGGAACTGCGCTCTGTCCCCACTGGGAGCAGCATGGAAGGGCAAGCCTACACCCCACTTTTGCTAGGAAACTGGCTGCTGAACTGAGAGGTACACCGAACATACCCACCCAGGCCTGTTGGTGCCTCTTAGCAAGGGCTACCTGCTTGAAAAGAAAAGAAACCGGGATCCAGAGTCTCATGACGGAGTACCCCAATGATCCGTCACTCATCGCAAGAAGCAGAAAAATCACAACTTGCCTGAGAAAAGACAAGCAGCAGATGCCAACACCAAGATGGATGGGACAGTGACATTCTCAGGCAAAGGTCTCAAAGTTGCCATCATAAAAGTCCTTCAAAGGCAGCCCCAGGAGCAGGGTGCACACCTGTCATACCAGCCACTGGGGAGGCTGAGGCAGGAGGATCTTAGTTCATGACCAGTCTGAGCAACTTAGCAAGGCCTTGTCTCAAAATAAAAAGTCAAAAAAGTTCAGCAGTAGAGCGCTTGCCACGCAGGCACAAGGCCCTGGGTTCAATCCGCAGCACTATGTTTAAAAAAAAAAAAAAAAAAAAAAAAAAAAAACTTCAGTGGCAATTACAAATTTTCTTGAAACATGAAAACCTAGAAAATCCCAACAAAGAAATCTCAGGGGAAAAAAAAATTGTAAAAAAGAATTAAATGGAAATTACAGGACTGAAAAATATACTAATTGAAATTAAAAGGTCACTAGATGGGCTCAATACTAGAGTAGAAATGAGGATAGAATCAGTGAACTTGAGGAAGGATGATGAGTCTTACCCAATCTGCACTACAGAGAAAATAGATGAAAAAAAAAAAAAGTCAATATAGTTAATATTCCTGTCATCAAAATTCCAGGAGACGAGAAAGACAATGATACTGAAAAGGTATTTGAAGAAATAATGGCTGAAAACGTCCTAAAGCTTGACAAAAGCAAACTATGGTTTCAAGAAGCTGAGAAAATTCCCAATAAGGTAAATCCAAAGAAATCCATACTAAGGCACATCAGAAAGTTCTTCCAAAGGGGGGGAAAAATCTCAAAAGCATCTAGAGAGAAAGGAAATGTTATTTCAAAGAATACACCAGTTTGAATGATGGTGGATTTTTCCTCAGAAACCATGGCAACTAGCAAGAAAGGCCTCAACCATTTTCAAGTACTAAAAGGAAAGAATTCTGCATTGTGGCTTCTATATCTGGCAAAAATAGCTTTGGGGAACCAAGGGTGAAATAAAGAGATACTTGGGTGAAGAAAACCTCAGAGAATCTGTTGCTAGCAGACCTGCTTAAGGAAATCCTCAGAAGGGAAAGGATGCTCACGGAGGGTTTGGGACTTTGGAAAGAAAGACACTGGAATGGGTAAAATTAGGAGTCTGTATAATAGAACGTCTTTCAAGTTCCTTAAGTCATAGTTGATGCAAAGACAACTTCTGCAGCAAAAACTATAAAGCAGTGATCTGGTGCTCAAGCTATTTGGATAAAATTGTAAGACAATTGTAACTGAAAGGCTGAATAGGTGAGCCGGGCATGGTGGCATGCCTGGAGTCCCAGCTACTCCAAAGGCTGAGGTGGGACGATGACCAGAGCCCAGGAGTGCAAGACCAGCCTGGGCAACATAGTGAGACCCCTTTTCAAGAAAAGGGGAGGTGATGGGTAAAGGGACCTAAATAGAAGTAATTTGAGGTGGACTGTGCTATAAATATATAGGAATACCTAGAGCAACCACCAAGAACACTAGACAAAGTATAGGTAAATCAAGATGGAATCCTGTCTCTCAATAATAAATAAAAAAGGAATGGAGATGTGGCTTAGGGGTTAAGCACCCCTAGGTTCAATCCCCAGTAACAAAAAAAAAAAAAAAAAAAGAAGATGGAATCTGAAGAAATGACCACATTCTCCAGGTGTGGTCGCCTATAATCCCAGCAGCTCAGGAGGCTGAGGCAGGAAGATCTCAAGTCAGAGGCCAGCCTCAGCAACTGAGAGGCCCTAAGCAACTTAGTGAGACCCTGTCTCAAAATAGAAAATAAAAAGGGCTGGGGATGAGGCTCAGGGGTGGAGTACCCCTGGGTTCAATTCGTGGTACAAAAAAAAAAAAAAAGTCCACAACCCACAGAAAGGAAGGGAAAGAGCAGCAGAGGACTTAGCGGCAGAGGCAGAGCTCACCGGTTCTTAGGCATCCCTTTGCGTGTGAGTGCGCATGTGCAATGTTATTCCACGTGCGGCTTGGGGGACCTGCCACCCCATCAAAACGCACAACAGTGCCAGCACACAGCATCTTGTGGGTCCAAGGCTGTTGGGTTTTCTTTGATGCTAGTTTTTTGCTTGGAATTTTAAAATAAGAGAGCCCACGCATAGAGAACCCCAACCTTACTCCAGGATGCTGGGCACACTCACATTTGGAAGTCCCTGCCCTGGGGTGGCAGAACCGCGGGTGCTGGGCCGGAGCCAGAGGGGGCGGGGGGCGCTCCTCAGGTCAACTCCCCAGGTGGCAGGTCACTGTGATTGTCACTAAGGCTGAGGTGAAAATTCATTAGGGCAGGTGGGGTGAAAGGCAAGGTCTGGCTAGTCAGTGGTGAGTATGACCTCCAAGGTCAAGTGATAGAGCCAGGGAAGGTGGCTAAAGGGGGCATCTTCTTCCAACCCCGCTCCCACCTGGCGCATTCCCCAGCCAGGCTTCCAGGCCCATCCATGTGAGAGCACGTCTGTTGAAACAGTGGCCCCAAGGACGTCTTTAAGAGACTCTCCAAGGCGCTGCTGCCTGTCCTAACATTGGAAGCCCCAAACCTCCTTTCTGTCCTTAGATTCAGAATAATATCTCCGTCCTCCCCACGCGGGTGTCTCCAAACCAGGGTTCCACCCTTAGCACTGTTGGTGTCTGGGGCAGGGTAAGGCTTTGTTGGTGCGAAGCTGCCAGCCTGTGTGCCCAGGAAGGCCCAGCCGCATTGCTGTCCTCTACCCAGCGGATGCCAGCACACCCCCATCACTCCCATTGTGACGGTTAAGACTGTCTCTAGATGTTGCCAAAGGTCCCAGGAGGGTGGGGGGACTCATCCCTGACTGGGAACCCACAGTGCAGGTAGAGGTCTCCATGCACCATGACTGGGTTTCAGTTCTGCTCGCCGGACACACACCTGCAATTCAGCAGCAGGCCAAGCACAGGGTGCTCAGGCAACCCTCTCACCCAGAGCTTCCCGTCTGGACAGCAAACCGGCCCGTGTGCATTGCTAAATGGTTTCTCCCAGTGCTTTCCCTCTGACAGATCAGTGGTGCTGTGTCTTGTTCAAACTGAAACAGTCCACCTCCTAAGAAACTTTTCCAGGTTTTGAAACCCTGTGATTCCATCTTTACAGGCAAAATCAGATTCTGTTGGGGGATGACTTTGCCTTGTTTGAGATCTGGGGCCGGCCACCTACTGGCCTCCACATCAGAATTCCCTGCCACCTGGCAACAGGGGGCAAGTGGGTCCAGCACAGATCTCCACTGATTCATCTTCTAGAATCAATAGCCTGAGTCACTGCACCTGACATTTACTTGTACAGCATCCCTACTGATTACTGCAATAGATTTATTCACTTCCCCATTGCTTCTCCTGTCTCCATAGCCCTGCGAATTAAATATCCAGGCTACAGCCCCAGGGAGCTGCTCAGACTCCCCAGTGTTCCGTCAGGGCTGCTTTCTGCTACGACTCATAAGCTGTTTCCTCCTCTAAGGGCACCCCTTTCTCCCCACCTCCTGTTCCACACACCTCATCCCATCCCCCAGGGCCCCCTCCACTGTGCCCCAGCTCAGGACCTCTGGTCGTGTGCTCTCATGGCATCTTGGACGTCCATTTGTCAGGTTTAGCGAATGAAAATACAGCTCACCCAGCCAACTTTGCATTTCAGATGATCAACGTTTTTAGTCCCAAGTCTTACATGGGATATACTTATGCTTTAAAATTTTGTTGTTTTCCTGAAATTCAAAGTTGACGGGGCATCTTGCATTTCACCTGGCCACCCTGCAGGGGCTGTTCCTGCAGAACACTTACCGTAGTTGAAATTATATTTCTATCTGTGTCGTGCATTCCATGAGGACAATGGCTAAGTTGGTCTTCCTCCCCCTGTTTTCTTCCTGGCTCTTAGCACTGTGCTTTGGGCACAAATGGCATGAAATAAACCTGATGAGTGGAATGGATGAGTGTGGGAAGGAAGGGCGGCGGGGGGGGGAGCGGGAGAAAGGAAGGAAGGCCAGGGAGGAGGGGAACCCATCCACCCAATGATGGACGTTCCATTAAACATCTTGGTCCCAAGAAACACCCTGCTGCCTCGTACTTCCTGACATTGCTCACCCGCTTCTTCACCTGGCTGACTGGATGCCTTCCTGGGGTTCTGAGGCTGAGTCAGAAGCCTCAGCTCTCTCAGAGTACCCAGACCTCCCCTCTCATGAGGCACTTAGCACTATTATATAATCATCTGCCAATGTGCCTGTGTCTCACCAGTCTGTAGATTCCTCCAGGGTGGGCAAGGTGTCTCGTCCACCTAGGGACTCCTGTAACTTGGCAGAACACTGTTTATCCAGTGTTGACTGAGGTGCTGAGATGTCAAGCTGACCACCTCCTCTCAATGAAGCCCACAAATAGCAACCCGGGCTTTTGCCCTCTGCCACCTTCAGGCTGATCTTGGCACTTCATCAGAGCAAAAAGAAAACAAGAAACCCTGCTCCAATATGAGTAATGTCTTATTGTTTATCAAAGCTTTTGTGGAGAGAGGGTTATTTTGCTCATCCCAGAGCAAAATGTCTAACGGTCCCCTTGAAAGGTTCACTCTTTCTCTATATATACCCTAATGCTCTCTCCCTTGAATCTCCTCTTTATTTCTCTTCCCCTTTTTCTCCCCAGGATGGCTCCACAGTCCCCTCCCTCCTACTCGCTGCCCATACCTTTGCTTTGGAGACTCTTTCTTCGGTAGAACCATTTAATTCTCGCTGGACTTCTCCAGTTTAAATCCTACCCATCGGTCCACTCAGAATCCTCAACCCACGCGGAGAATCCTTCTTGGGAGTCAACTTCCTTACAAGTTGAAGAAAAGTAGTGGGATTTTTTAAATCGACAACTAAGTCTCCCTCTCTGACCAGGAGAGGATACTTTCTGTTGAAAAGTAGGACTGGTACTAGCATGGAAAGCATGATGAAGCCACGAGAAGAACGAAAGCTTTCCAGTCTCAGGACCAAAGCTACTGAGAAAAGAGATGGGGCAAGAGGGAGACCAATCAAAGGAAGGGAACCTGGAGAAGGAGAAGAAATGGATGGTAAGCAGCAAGACTCTGAAAACCAGAAGACGGGATGTTTATAATGAGCTCTGAACCCTCCCCCTGCACCTGAAAATGAGGTGCCTCCTCCCTCAGTTGTGTCCTGTCACTGCTGTTCTGGTTTGGTGCACTTGAGCATGGTGACACCTTAGAATGGAGGGGAGCTAAATGGAATAGAGGTTCTTTACCACCAGGGGAAGAACCAGGGGAGGTTCCGAGGGATTCCTGAAAACACACATAACTCGTTCTACGATTCATATATATCCCTTCCCAGTGTGTTGACTTACTGTCACAATAAGCTGTCCATCCAGGTCTCCAGTAACACTTTTTGTTTTACAATCTTTTTGTCTGATAGTGGGAGAGTCAATCCTGCTCTCTTCAGTTAGCATGGCATACATTTTTCCTTCCTTTTCTTTTCTTTTTTTTTTAACCTATTTGTGTCTTCAGATCTGAAGAAGTTCCCTTGTAGAGAACATATAATTGAAGCCTGTTTTTTTAATCCTTTCTGATAATCTCTGCCCTTTGACCGGAGCATTTTAACCCATTTACATTTAATATAATTTTTGAATGTGGTTGGACTTACTACTTGCCATTTTGCTATTCTTTTTCTATATATCCTTATGTCTTTTTTTGTTTCTCTGTTCCCCCTTTACTACCATCTCTTATTGTAAATTGATGTTTTCTAGTGTACCATTTTAATTCCTTTGTGTTTTTTACTACATTAATTTGAATTGCTTCCATAGTGGTTGCTCTGGGACTCCATCTTTTAATTCTCATAAAATCCTATAATTTTGTATTAAAGATCAACTGTTCTATTCCATAAAGATTTAGCAAACAGTGGGACTGGAGCTGGGACTCAGTGGTGGAGCACTGGCCTGGCATGCATGAGGCTCTGGGTTTGATCCTCCGCACCACATCAACATAAATAAAATAAAAGATCCACTGACAACTAAACTAAAGAATTTTTTTTTTTTTTTTAATTTAGCAAACATCTATATGTGTCAAACACTCTGGTAGACACTAGGGATTCAAACACAAGTAGGTTATGACTTTTTTCCCCTCAGAAGAGAGGAGGGATCTGCACAGGAAAGTTAGCAGCTATAATACAGTGTGATTAATGCTACATTACATAGGACATGTGGGATCATACACTGTGTCCACAAGAGCCAAAAGAACGCACATCAGTTCAACCCGAAGGGATCAGGAAATGCTTCCAAGAAGGCAAGAAGCCCAAGCTGTTTACAGAACAATGAGTAGGAGTTGGTTGGTCAGAGAAGTAGGGACCAGGTGTTCCAAAAGGAGGGAACCACATGAACCAACACCTGGAGGCATAGCAAACCTTATGAGCATCAAGGGAAAGTCAAGGAGGCCTGGGCAGCAGGGCCCAAGGTTCCAGCAGGGCGTGTGATGAGAGAGGAAACTAAAAATAGAGGCTGTCACAGATCAGCTGGGCATTTAGCGTCATCCCGAAGGCAATGGCGAACTGCTGAGGGAATCCTGAGGGTCCTGTTTGCATTGTAGAAAACGATTCTGTCAGCTGTTTGGAAGACCCAGAGACAAGATTCGACTGGAGGCAAGAGTCGGATGTCCAGAAAGGCTCAGGGCCTTGGCATACATCAGTTAGTTAGGAGGTGAACAAGAACTGGAACCCAGGCACCCTAACGCCCAGCGTCCTGCTTTCTTCATAGGTCATTTCAATGGCGATATTTTATTTCTTCCTCCAAGTAGGACCCCATTTTAATTGGGTCTCCAAGTGAATCCCCATAAGACAAAGTCAGACCCATACATCACTCACTTTTTAAACCTTGCCAAAGGTCTTTTACTTAGCAATTCCCTTTTTAAGAATTTCTGAAGAGGAAATCATTGGATGGATACGCAACAATGAAAAACATATTTATTACAGCATTTTTATGAGAGAAAAATGTTAAATAGCCTAAGTGTTATTGAAGAATTTGTTAGAAATGTATATATTTTTAACAAGGTCTGGTCCCCAGCTGGGCACTATTGGGAAGTGATGAGACCTTTAAGAGGAGGGGGCTAGTGGAGGTTTTCCGGTCACTGGGGGTCTGCCCTTGAAGGGGGCTCTGGGACCCCATCTCCTCCTTTCCTCTCTCTCCCTCACTGCCATGAGATGACTGGCTTGGCTCTGCCATGCATTCATGACTTCGACACGCTGCCTTGTCACAGCCCCCAGAGCAATGGCACCGACCAACCATGGGCTGTAACGTCCAAAACCATGAGCCAAAATAAACCTGTTTTCCTGGTCAGTAGCTTATTTCAGGTGTTTGTTAGAGTTACAGAAAGCTAACACCATTTTGAAAATGCAAGTGTTAATATTGGCCCATTATATTAATAGATGTTAACGTGTTGACATATATTACCAGAAAAGACCTGAAGGACGTACACAAAACTTGTTGATAGGGTTCAGAGGTGGGAAACCGCTCTCACTTCCCACACTTCCACAGAGTTTGTATAACAAGCATCTATTACCTCAAAAAGATTTTTTTTTAAAGCTTACTGACAGTGTCTATGCAGCACCTACAATGAATGCCACTAAATTAATTGAATCCCTCGAGTCTCAGCCACCAAAGAGAAAGGGAAATGTCAATTTGATAAGCCAGAAATTGCTATTAAAAATAGACCTTAACTACAGCCCTTTCAGAGAAGGCAGTGGGAAAGCCAGGCCTGCGTGCAGGCTGAGCCTTGACAGTGAGTGGAAGCCATCTTGAAGTAGCATCCCATAAAACAAGCTGGTTCCCGTCCTAGCGCGTCGTTACTGTTGGCCTTGCTCTGTGGGTGCAGAGGCCATTCACCCAAACTCACCAGCTCACTCTGCAGACGTCTCTCCTCCAGTCACGTGCTTGCAGAAGTCATCCTTTGAGATCGTAGCACCTGGCTTTTAATGCTATGGGCAAGGAGCGGGCAGCCCAGGGCCACTGTTCTCTGTTGGGCATGAAATTCCTTCTCAACCCTTGCAACCTCCATAAAGCGGGACAGTTGGTCTGGTCGCAGACTGCCCCGGTGTGCCCAGGACTGGTGTCTTCCAGGGCAGTGGGGTTTCTCAGCCTCACAACTAGGACAGTGTCAGGCCAACCCAGAAGGTCGAACACCTGGCAGTGGCCTTCATCGGGTATTTTTCAGATGACATTTTCTACTCTTCCCACATTCGTTTTGACCTTCTTTGTTGCAAGAGTGATTTTTGGCAAAGTACTTGCTGTAACCAAATTCCACCAACTGAACCATCACTGTGTTCGAAGGGGGCCTGTCAGATGGAATTTTCGGAGCACTGATCTGCGTCTTTCCTACTCAGTTGTTCAGCAGGCTCATGGCATAATAGGGTAGCGATCTGGATCTCGTAGCTAAAAACAAAGTTATTAGTCAAAAGCTTAATAATGCATTTCTCCAGGATTAGAATCTTGCATTGGTTTTTGGTGGCGTCAAGGCATGAGTGATTTTAGTATGAACCAGGGTGAAGGAAGCTGGACCCAGGGAAAAAGAGGTAGGAGTGGACACTTGACAGTTCTCAGTCCCTTCCAACAGACAGTTTGTGAAGGGCTTGTTAATATGTGCTTCATATTCAGCTGCACCTGAATGGGGAAGATTTAATCATAGGCTGTGGCTCATCTTATAATGATTACCAGTTAGAAAATAGAAAGAAAAACATCAGTTAGGTATTAGCAGAATGAGTCATGAGTTTTGATACTGTGGTCTGATTTTAGTATAACTTGACTTTGCAAAATACACTTAAATATTATAAACTGCATGCATTTGTTATTTCAATTTAAAGTAAGGGGGATTCATTTTTCAAGTTCACTTTGGGGGGGGTGGATTTTTAAAATACTCTTGGAATCACAAAAGGTCCTCTGCTAAGAAACTAAAACCCTTCCGGGTGCGGTGGCACACGCCTATAATCCCAGAGACTCCCGAGGTTGAGGCAAGAGGATTGAAAGTTCAAGGTCAGTTTCAGCAATTTATTTAGCAAAGCCCTAAGCAACTGAGTGAGACCCTGTCTCAAAATAAAATATGAAAGGGTTGGGGATGTGGCTCGGTGGTTAAGTGCCCTTGGGTTCAATCCCCAATAGCAAAAAAGAAAAAAAGAAACTGAGAACTTTTGACTGCAGATGTGAGATCTCATTTCTCTTCGATTACCCCACGGTTGTTGGCACAGTACCTTATACTCACTAGATCCCTAAATAAGTGCCCCAGACTGGGTTGAGATGTCTTCAGATGTTAGAAGAACAGTTTGTCATGATTTCATTAACATCAAGTCAGGCTTTCAGAGTTAGACGATTTTTGTATTTCTTTTTTGAAACTGTGAGAAAACTGGGGGTGGGGGTGGGGGCTGATATTTTTCTTTAAAAATACAAAATACATCTGAGCTTGATCAAGTAATAAAGTTGGCTTAGGAGAAGAAAAAAATCTTTTCCTATTTTTTTTTTTTCCCCTATTCTCGAACACGATGAACTTTGTTCATTTGAAAAGAAAAAAGGAAAGCCACGGAGTCTAACAGCGTTCATTCACCGTTTCCATCAGAGGACTTCTGCACCCCCGAAGCCCTGGCTGAAGTCCCCGCCTCTTCCTTGTTTTAAATAAAGTTTATTCTGGAGTCAGGTGTGCAGAGACGTCACCCTGATCGTGGAGGGAGATCTCGGATATCTCTTGCACTCATGCGAACATCTTACAGAACATTCGTCCAGACGAGAGGACAGCGCCTGCGCATGACTTCTCAGGAACTCACGCTCGGTCCCAACTCACCCTCTTTCCCCTCGCGCCCTTCCCTGCCTCAGGATCCCAGCCAGCGTGCTAACTGCTCTGTTAAGGGGACGCAGCCTGTCCCACGTTGGCTGGAGCGGCCAGACCGGCCCCTCCTCTCCTTAGAGTGTACGCTCTCATTGACACGGTCATCCATTTTCCATTCACTACACAGATACCAACTGAACACAGCCCAGCGCTGGGACAAAAGATAAAGAAATAAATAAAGCAGGTGTGATTCCAATCCTTCCAGAATCGGGGAACAGGCAGTAATGGATCACCCACAGTGAGGGGAAAGGCGTTAGGAGAGAAGGCTCACAGAGCAGATTGCCCAACTCAGAACCGAATGGAAGCAGGCACCCGGGAAAGGCCCCAGGTGGGCTGCAGGGGATGGCAGATGATGGCCTTCTAATCGCCTTTTCCTCTGTCCCCACAGCTGATCTGTGCTCCCACCTCTCTGCAGCAGCCCCTGCCCCACGGTCCCCAGACAGGGGCAGCTCCTGGAAGGAAGCCAGTCTGCCTCAGCATCTGGGCTTCCGTCCCTTCCTCTGCACCCAGGGGCCCTCTGCACAGAAAGGCCACAAGGTGTGCTGTTGAATCAGATTAGACTCCTTGTCACTCCCTCTTATTACTGCAGCCCCAATTACACATGCTACATCTAATTTGCCACCCATTATCCCCTCTGAAGGGTCTCACAGATTCCAAGCTTTCTACAGTTCCGCCTCAAGTCTCCCTCCATTCAAACTCTAGAAGGAAGAGAACTCGCTCTGATACCCACAGGGGGGAAAGGTTCCAAAGTGCAATTCCATCCAGGGGGAGGGAGAGGAGGCAAGGGAAGGAGAGAAAGGAGAAGTGGAAGAGGTCAGAGGGCCACCTCGAAGGATGTCCTCAGTGGTTTTCTGAGGTTGGCAGTATTCTTTTAAATTTGCGCTCTCATAATTTGCAATCTTTTTTTAGTTTAAAAAATCATGAGCATTAATCTACTTTCATTCTCAGTATAAAAACAACAGTTGTTTTTAATCAGAGAGGGGGAAACAATTTCACTCCTCAGTGGGTTCCTGTGGGTTTTGCCAGGCCAGCACTCATTGTCCTTGACATCATCAGGGAGACAGACCTCACCAATGAAATGCAGCTCCTTGGGGGACCAGCTGTCAGGACACTCTGCTCTTCCTTGCTGAGGGTTGGCACTGATCCCAGCTGGACCACCCTATACGTGCTCAGTTCTGGCTTTGACCTTAGCTGGGCTCCTCCAACCAGGCTCAGCCTCCTTTGGCTCACAGAGCTTATCCAGCGACTGGGTAGGTCCCATGGCCTGGGAGCAGCAGATGCAAAGTTGCCAGGAGGCACTGAGACCCAGGCAGCTTGGAGGGTTTAGCATATCTTTTGTGTTTATCTGGGGAGCTTGCACACACAGGAGACAGGATACTCACAAGCAACAGAAATTTACTCTGGGTATTGCAGAGATTTTCTCTCTGTTCTACCCTGGGTATTTGAATCCTGACCACAGTGTATCAGAGATGCAAACAAGTGGAAGTGATTCAGTTCAATGACAGTGCCTTGAATTTTATGCCAACTGGAGTTTTCAAGTTTTGGTTTTTATCCAGGACTGGGAATTGAACCTAGAGGTAGTCTGCCACTGAATACATCCCCATTTCTTTTGCTTTTGAGGCAGTTTTGCTAAGTTGCTGAGGTTGGCCTCAAACTTGTGATCCTTCTGCCTCAGCCTCCTGAGTAGCTGGGGTTACAGATGTGTGACTCTGAACCCAGCCAACTGGAACTTTATAGTTGCCAGAGTTCTCCTTTCGAAGGACTGGCTATCTAGCTTATTCTTTGATTCTGAAGGCATTCCCGCATATTTCCAGTACATTCCTTTTTCTCCTTAACTTCCTGGGCTTTACAAATTCATTTACATAAATTTACTTCCTGTGGCCTACAGTAAGAAATAGATGGTGCCAGCATCTATAATACATCTACAAACATAAGTCAAACAAAAGTTGCACCAAATAATGCCCTTAGTATCTTATGCACAACCCTGAACTTTTTATTCTTATTTCATCTTCAAAGTACTGTTTGCAACCCACTGAGATGATTTGAAGTCTCTTCAGTGGGTCGCCCCTGCACTCGGAAGTCACTGAGTTACCCAAGGTTAATTTCTGTTGCTTGCACAGTGCCCTGTTTCTTGCGCATGAAAACACCCCAAAGGAGCTTCTGCAGATGGAAACTGAACCAGGCAGCATTCTCTCTTGGGTAAATTTACTTTTTCCACCTGCAGGACAGTCTCTATGAGCAAAAGGCCCCAGATCAGTGGTCAGCAAGAGCCGATCCCAAGATCAAAGACAGATAGCTAGAGCTCTGTGTCCGCACAGCCATTCAAAGGTCAGCCATGTTGTGACCACATATCTTTCATTCATCTCGTCCAGGAGCCCAGGGGACCTTCAGGCCAAACCCAACTTAATGCCAGTTTTTGTATAATCCTTGAGCTAAGTTTTTAAGTGATTGGGGGAGGTAGGAAAAAAAACTTGTCTGCAGTGTATGGGGCAGAACTTAGGGCAGGTGGCTGCTAAACAGGGTCACAACCCGCATCCGCCACCTACTCGGGATTCCTGCAGCTGGGTGGGGCTGCAGCCAGCCACAGGGCACTTGCTAGCCTGTGTGAGGCCCTGGGTGCCATCCACAGCACTGCGAGGACAAGAAAAAGTCCTGCAGCCCAGAAACCCACGCCATTAAGTTTCACCCAGTGAATCCCAAACTCTTCGACCACAATCCCATCTCTTTTTCTTAGAAAACCTATTAACAGCTGGTATTCCTCAGAACACAGTTTAGAAAATGCTGCCTTTGGGAAAGGCAATTTGCTACCAGGGGGATTTCTATCTTTAAACCCTGCCTCTGATACGCTCCTTCGGGGTGCCGGCAGATCCTTCTACGCTGAGCAACCGGTGCCAAGTGAGGGGGGAATCGCACACCGAGGGCTTCGCTTGACTCTAAACTGCTTTGCTGTATTTTTAGATAACAGAAACGGCAGCTGACCAAGTCCTGTCAATCTATATACCTGATTCCAACCCCACAGAGGCCAAAGCAATTTCTCTTCCAAGGCCATTTTTAGAAGTTTGGAGGCTGTTTGCCCAGTGTCCCCACCTCCCTAGAAAGTGACACCACATTCCTCCATTGCTTAGGAATGGAAGACCTCCATGCAATTCAGAAAATGCGTCCTGAGTTCCTACTGTGCACCTGTCCCCCTGTTAATGGCCTCTTCTTTGAAAGGAAGATCAGTCCACCCAGCAGGTTGGTGGTTGCCAGCCACAGGATGACCTGGCAATGACCCTAAGCTTAAAATATATATATATGTAGTGGATATTTTTAGTTCACAGACAGCTAAGTGAGTAACCAGTCAATGCTGGAGGAAGAACATCCTCAGTTTGAATCAAGACTAACAGCTGGTTGAAGCTTTTAAAATGTTGATAAAACCTCAGACGTTTGGAATCAAGAGCAAACATCTGCATCAGTCATTGAGCCAATTCTCAATCATCTGTCAGCGAGCGCCCTGGATTCCGGTTTTCCAGCACCGACATTCAGAGCACCGGTTTCATGGGAAATCATCTTAATGCCCTAAAGGATGGCTCTCTCCTGAAAACCAGTGCCCGAAAAATGTCGTGAATTAAGGACCTGAATCCTCAAGGCCTCCTCTTCAGGAGAGCTTGCAGGTAATTGGTAAAAACGCATGCTTCTGTGGGTGCAGGATGTAGAGGTCACCTGTTCAGGGTATCTGAGTCGTGCATTGTCTTTGAGCTATTTCACAACTCTGAACCTAGTAGGGAAATGATAGCATCACAAAGCAACTCCTCCCCACATGCAAATTCTGTCCTGTCTCCCGAAGTCCCATCAGCTTCCCTCTTCCTCATGGAAAAGTCCATGGGGCCTTCCTTTCCACCTTCATTTTACTGTTCCTGGTCTATCAGTCTGTTCTTTGGACTCTTTTGTACCAGTTAGAACACCTACGCGGTTCTCCCGATTGAATAGAATGCACTCTTTAGTACGTTTTTTTATCTTTGTGACAGAATTTTACCTTTTTCTGAAAATTGTCTTTTCCTAATAATGTAGGAAGATATTAGGTTTTGTTTGTTTGTTTGTTTGTTTCCTTATGCTGTAGTTTGGATCTGGAAAATGCCCCTCAGAGGCTCCTGAGTTAAAGGCTTTGTTGACAGCTGCATCTCTATTGGGAGGTGGTGGAACCTTTAAGAGGTGGAGCCCAGTGGAAGGAAGTTACACTGTGGGGGCGTGACCTTGAAGGGGGCTTTGGGACCCCACCCCTTCCTCTTTCTTCTTCCTCCCTCTGCTTCTTGGTCACCAGTAGATGAAGCTTTGCTCCACTGAGCTTCCGCCATGATGTTCTGCCTCACCATAATCCCAAAAGCAATGGATTGAAACTTCTGAAACCTTGTGTCTAAATAAGACTTTATTTCTTTAAGTTTTTTATCTCAGGTATTTTGTCACAGTGACAGAAACCTGATCTGACACATATCCCCAAATATGCCTTTGTCTCCTGTCCCCTGGCCTACACAACTATAAGTGAATTTCTCTTGCAACTGGCCATGGTCATATAGCAGGCTGTTTCTGGAAATGCATTATCTAATGGATAATTATCTTCTTTTAATCTTTTTTTTTAAAAAAACGTTTTTAGCTGAGATGGACACATTACCTTTATTTTATTTATTTATTTTTATGTGGTGCTGAGGATTGAACCCAGTGCCTCACACAAGCTAGGTGAGCGCTCTACCACTGAGTCACAACCCAAGCCCTAGATAATAACCTTTTCTAAATGCAGTTTATTGGTTTTTGGTGGTTTTGTTTTGTTTTGTTTTGTTTAGTTTTTCAGAAAAGGAGCTAAATTAAAGGAGGCTGGTCCACCAAATACAGGTTATGCATCTTTCAGTGACAACACTTTGAACAATCATTTCAAATCATCATAACAATTGCGTCAGTACCTTCTGTATTCGGAAAAGCATCTTTGCCTAGGACAACAGGATACCGGGGTTAAACTGTTTTTTCCAGGAGTGATGACAATTAAATGTGTAATCTCAGATTTAATTGTTTATTTTACTGAGAACTTCAGGAGGTGGCCATCATGGTTGGGTACAGAAAATCCTTTATTAGGAGGGAGTTTGTTTGTTTGTTTTCAGCATAACTTTTTTTTTTTTTTTTAGTTGTCGATGGACCTTTATTTATTTTTTTATATGCAGTGCTAAGAATCGAACCCAGGGCCTCACACATGTTAGGCAAGCACGCGCTCTACCACTGAGCCACAGCCCAGCCCCCACAGCCCTTTTTATTTATTTATTTATTTATTTTTGTGGTGCTGGGGATCGAACCCAGGGCCTTGTGCATGCGAGGCAAGCCCTCTACCGACTGAGCTGTATCCCTGGCCCTATAACTTTTTTTTTTTTGACTGTGTAAGACAAATGGGTTCGAGTTGATTTCTGCCTCTGCCTAGCCCTTGGGAAAATCATCTTTCCTCTGGGTTGGGAGTTTCTAATCCATTAAAAATAGGGAGGTGGAGAAATGGATTAATTGTATTAAAAGTGACTCAGGGGATTCTCTGTGCAGACAGACACAGGAATCCCACGTCGACAGATCATCCCAACAGGAGCCATTTTTACTCTGTCCCCTAGAGAAGCGATTGAGATAAATGCAGACAGATATGTATACACACACCGTCCTCCTGGAGGGGGATGCTCCTGACTCTCAGGGCACGCCTGCGCCCTCTCAATACCCCTCCACAATGAAGAATCCATCCAAGAACATTAAGGAACCATGCATTCTTTCTCGGCCCCCATTTCATCAGAAGAAATGCTAATTTCAGGGGCTGGGGATGTTGCTCAGTGGTAGGACACTTGCCTAGCAATACCCAGGGTCCTGGGTTTGATCCCCAGCGCTGCAGATAAAAAGAAATGCTCATTTCAGTTTGCAAAAATTGAGATGTCATTCGTCACCGGGGGTGCTTTCCTCTGCTGGTCCCTTCCATTGTTTCCTGTGCACTCTGGAAGTGGAGATAAAAAAGAGGAACCAGTCGGTTCCTAGAAATGGATAATGTTCCAGAGAAACCCTGGAGTCGGTGTTCTCTGGGTGACTCAGGCCCCCTCCTTAGAGGGCTGTTGAGAGGAGGGTGTTTCCAGTCACCCACCTGGAGCATTTTTCTGTGTTCTAAGTGAAAGTGACAATTTCTCTGTCACTTCAGTATGTAATAAGCAGGGGACTTCCTGGGCAAGAATGCCTGGAGGAGAATGGAATTCATTTTGCATGGGGAGTTTTCTTCACGCTCCAGGAAGCTCATAGCTGTGTTTCTCTGGAATTCATCCTGAGCACATCCAACGGTTTTGATTGGCGGGGCCTTGTGTGTGTGAACAGAAAACAGTAAGACGGCTGCAGGACAGGAGAGCAGAGACCTGGGAACAGAGATGAAGAGAAGGGGCAGGGACGTTCTTTGGATTAGAAAGTACCCACATCCAAAGCTGGAGGACTAAGGGCTGGGGGCATAGATCACAGCGTCAGTGGTTGCTTAGCACACACGAGGCTCTGGGTTGGAGGCCCAGCACTGGGGAATAAAACAAAACAAAACCCTCATGAATGTGCATCAAAAAAGATGTTAGACTTGATCGATGACTCGCGACAGGGGCGTTCTGCCCCTCTAGGGAATATTTGGCAGTGTCTGGAAGACAGTTTTGGTTGTCAGACCCAGGCGGGGGTGGGGTGCAATTGGCATCTAGTGGGCAGAGGACAGATGCTGCTAAACACCCTAAGGAGCACAGGACACCTGCCCACAACAGAGACCTGTCCATCCCCAAATGCAAGGCCAACAGTGCAGAGCTTGAGAGTCCTTGGATAAGATGAACCCCAGATTTCCTTCTAGCTCCAAGACACCATGATGTTAAAATGCCTCTTCCGGTCCCAGTAAGAAGCCCGTTGCTGGGCTGAGGTGGTAGCTCAGTGACACAGCACTTGCCTGTCATACTCGAAGCTCCAGGTTCCGTGGTTTGCCCAAGCACCAAAAATTAAGTTAAAAAACAAAGGCTTTTGCTATGGACGAAGCTGCGTTCCCCATCTAAATTCATCTGTTGAAGCACTCATCCCGTGTGACTGTGTTCACAGACAGGACATCTAAGGAGGACACTAAGCTTGAATGAGGTCATAAGCACATCTGATAGGACTGGTGTTCTTATAAGAAGACAGCAGAGTTTGTTCTCTCTCGCCCTCTACGTGCGCACGAGAGGCCGCACGGTGAGCACATAGTGAGAACCCCACCTTCTCCAACCAAAGAAGCCTCAGAATGAAATCTCCTGTGCCAGCACCTTGGACTTCCAGCCTCCAGAACCGTGAGAAATAAATGTCTGTTGCTTAAGCCTCCCAGTCTAGGAGCCTTCCTTACGCAGCCTGACTGACTAACGTACCTCATTGCCAGCCGTTGTTGATAACTGCTGTTGCTAACATATTTTCATGGTTTACCACCCACTAGGCATGGTGCTCAGCATCAGATACACCTTACCACACTCCCCAATGCACCTCTGAGAAGTGGGAATTTCAATGATCAATACAGAGGGATAAATGAAAGACAGAGAGGTTACATAACTTGCCCAAGATCAACCAGTCAGTAAGTGGGAGAGGTGGGCTTTGAACCCAGGTAGCCTGATCCCTACTGAAGAATTCATGTATTTTTTTAATGAACCACAAAAGATCATCTTCCCACACCATCTCTCTATATACTCAAAATTATAAACTTTCAGGGAAGACAGGAAGGATAAAAGGGTCAGGAAAAGGGAAAATTGCCAGAAGATGTAGAAGTCAAAAATCACTGTGTCTTTCTCAAAAAGTTAAATATAGAATTACCATATGACCAGCAATTGCACTCCTGGGTATAAACCCAAAAGCAAGCACTCAGGAGCTGGGTGCAGCTCAGTGGTAGAATGTGCACTTAGCATTAGGGAGGCCTGGACCCATCCCCAGCACCCCAAAACACACAACAACAAAAACTCAAACAAGTCCTTACCCACCAATATTTAGAGCAGCATTACTCACAAAGGCCCAGAGGTAGGAAAAATCCAACTGCCCATCCCCAAGAGCGTGGATAAACAAAATGTGGTCTATTCATAAAAGGAATATCATTTAGTCAGAAGAAGGAAGGAGGTACGGACATGCTCTACAACACCGAGGCACCTCGAAAACATTATGCTAAATGTTTTCGAGACACAGAGGTTGCATGTCTATGAATTTCATATATATAAAATATCCTGAGTAGGCAAATCCAGAGATGGAAAGCAATGGTTTCCTAGGGCTTGGGGTCCAGGACACGCTACCCCAAAAGAGGGCACCTTGGCTTTTGAGAAAACAGCAGGATAGGATTCATGCTGTTCTCCCCTAAAAACCCTCATGGGACAGTTGTCTTGCCCTATGCCCAAAGGGAAGGAGTGTCACACAGGGATGCCAAGAATCTGCACTACCAGGTCTTGCTAAGTTCCTCCCAGGTTACTCCGGTTACGTCATCCCTGTTAGTGCCCCACCCTTCTGCCCATCTGTCCATATGAATATGGACATTGCCCTATTTCTCTGGGTTTTCACTTCCAAAGGTTCCCGTACCATCCAAAATCTCAAATGCTCCAAAACCCGAAATCTCCTGGCACCAACATGATGTAGCACATGGGAATTTCCACATCTAACCTCCCGTGATGGGTCACAGTCAAAATGCAGGTGCACCAAAAATATGATAATCAATTGCCTTCAGGCTGTGTGTATAAGGTATATATCAAAAATAAATGTGGCATTTAGACTTGGGTCCCCTCCCCAAGATATCTCATTATGTTATCTGCAAATATTCCAAATCTGAAAAAAAAAAAATCCAAAATCTGAGATATATCCGATCCCAAATATATTGAACAAGGAATATTCAACCCGTATTGAATAGATCTGTTTTGCTTTTCTTTTGTTAATCTGTGTTTTGTCAGAGGGATCTCAGCCATGAACCTAGCAGTGGATGAAGAAAAGGAACTTGTTTCTCTCCTATGGGGACTGCTTAATGGGTGCTGAGTTTCCTTTTGGGCTGAAGAAGTTTCTGGAACTAGACAGAGGTAATAGTCGTACAGCATTGTGAATGCACTAAATACTAGTAAATTGTACACTTGCAAACAGTTAAGTGTTAATTTTGTGTTATGGATATGGTATCTCAATTTTTTAAATTTTATTTTAAATCTCAGTAGAGAAGACAAATGAAGCTAACCTCGGCCCACCTCTGGGTGAGCATTTGAGAAATAACAAAGTCCCGTAAACAACAGCTCTGAGCCCTAGGAAAAGGGGCCTCTCTCCTCCTGGAATCCAGCCCAGCCACTGGGGCCCCAGCTGGCTGCTCGTTAGGATGTCCTGTGCACTGGTTTTAACCACCAGGATGTGCTCCAGGGGCGCTTCACTGTCTATTTAGAGAGGATGAAGATGGATGGATCCTGCCGCAGTGGACAGCAGGTCTCCAGCACTCCCAGACGGAAGACAGAGAGAAAGACAGAGAGCAAGAAGCTTGCCTCGCAAAAATGAGATCCTATTACATTTATTTCCTGGGTCTCATTTTTCTCCCTCAATGATCCTCCAAGACAACTACTGCTCTGTTTTTTGTTTTTAAGGTGGAGTTGGGCATTGAACGGCCTTGCCCATGTGGGTCAAGGGCTCTACCACTGAGCTACGTCCCCAAGCTAATTCATTCCTCTCTAATAGCTGCATATCATCTCACAGTGGATGGGCAATAACTTACTTGGCCATTCTTCAAAGAGCTCTTGGTGTCTAGCTTATTGTGCACACAGGCCTTTGCACACAGGTGTTTTCCTATGGATAGAGGCCTACACTCTGTAGACTCTCTTTTTCTTCAGATCATATGAATCTTTCACCTTTTAATAAAGGGTAAAGTCACAGGAGTGAGATTGCTGAGTAAAAGTATACAAGCATTTTAAATTTTAAGAGATGTTATCTGAGCGGGGCATGGTGGCGCACACCTGTAATTCCAGTGACTTGGGAGGCTGAGGCAGGAGGATCACAAGTTCAAACCCGGCCTCCACAACTTAGAGAAGCCCTCACCAACTCAGTGAGATCCTGTCTCTAATGAAATATTTTTTAAAAGGGTTGGGAATGTGGTTAAGTGCCCCTTGGGTTCAATCCCTGGTGAGAGAGAGAGAGAGAGAGAGAGAGAGAGAGAGAGAGAGAGAGAGAGATGCTATCTGATTGCTTTCCAAAAAAGATGGCAAAGATCATGGTACCACTGGTACTGTCTCAAGTGAGCCTGTTCTCTGCCCGAAATTAGAACACCTTTTAAATAGACCAGTCTATTAACTGTGGTTTATTTGTTTGTTTGTTTATGGTTCCAACACATAGTTGACTATGAACAGTGCTCCTCCCCTGTGCTGGTATCTAAGAATCAAGGAGATGGGCCACATAGAACATGCCTAGCCCAGCCCATCTGCCTCTGAACACCTTCCATGTGCCGAGGGTCCCTGACAGTGGTATCTATTTCGGTTATTTTATATCTGGTCTGAAAATCTTGTATCTTTCCTTCAAAGGGAGGATGCTCTTCTAACTGTACCATCAGGAACAAAACATGTAAACCAGAAAGGCAAGCAATTCCGTTCAACCAAGACTCTGGCTAAGTTTTTTTCTTCTCTGATTGTGAAGGTATATAAAACAAAATTAAATCATTTGCACTCTGTGGATTATCAGTCATCCAAGACAGCAACTGTCCATTGAATGGGAAGCTTCTAAATGCTTCAAATGTGATGTGTACTGGAGGGTGTCCAGCCTCCAGTAATGAACAGTATGCTCCAGGTCTCTGTGGGCACAGCACCCACCCCAAGATACAAGCAAACGATTGCACTCGATTTAGCCCATAAAACTTGATTTGACCCTATTAAGATTCATCGCCTCAAAGGCTAGCAAAAACTCACCTGTCAGCAAAACTACTGAATTAATCTCTTGAGGACATTTAGCTAAGAAGGCAAAGTGTCCTGGATCATGTTTCAAGAAGACTAAGAGAGATAACATCGCCCTTTGGGGCATTTGATTTACATTACTGGAATAGACCTTAAAATCACCTGAAGTGCCAGGCATGGTGGCACACGCCTGTCATCCCAGCAGCTTGGGAGGCTGAGGCAGGAGGATCGCAAGTTCAAAACCAGCCTCAGCAACTGAGCAAGGCTTTAAGCAACTTAACAAGACCCTGTCTCAAAATAAAAAGGGTTGGAGATGTGGCTCAGTGGTTAAGTGTCACTGGGTTCAATCTCCAGGTCCGCCCCCCTGCAAAAAAAAAAAAAAAAAAATCACCTGAAGCTAGGAAAAATGCATACCCTACTCGAAGTATTATTGTACTCTCGGAAGCTCAGCACCACACCTGGCATAGAAGGGGCTGTCAGGGGCTGGGGACGTAGCTCATTTGGTAGAGTGCTTGCCTTGCATGTACAAGGCCCTGGGTTCAATCCCCAGCACCACAGAAAAAAAGGGGGGCGGGGGGGCTGTCAATAAATATGTATGGAGTACATGGAAGGATTAATAGAAGAATGAATGCCATACCTGTTTGGGAATTTTAAATGAGCAGAATAATTCATGCTATCCACAGTAGGCATTTTGCACCTTGGATTTTATAGACCCTCTGTAGACACCATTGTTCAAAGACAGGGCCTCCTCTTACTCAGACCTTGACCACCAGCTCCTTCCACCCAGTGTAGAAGCCCTTTCTTAACGAACATTGTCAGCTAAACTGAGCTGACCCTCAACACTGTTAGCATCAGTGCTATCCCGTGATGTAAGTCAGTCTCCAGGCATTAACATCCTCAGGGGACTGTGCCCATTTTGCAGATGGGGTCACTGAGGTTTAGGGAAGTTAGGTACACTGCCCAAGATCACAGCAGAGGGAGGACTGACTGGAACCCAGACAAAAAACTCCTTAGGGAGGGGTCTGGGCCTTGTCTGTCTCTGAACCCCTGAAGGTAGCACACGGTAGTGCTCAAGCCCGTTCAGCGAGTACACAGCGAAGGAACTAGTGGACCTGATGCTGGGCCTCTCTGGGGGACTCTTGAGAGGTGCTCTGAAAGGCTGCACCAAAGGAGACCCTCTACCTGCACTGGCCTCCAACCCAGGTGTTCACCCAGGCAGGTGAGTCACCAGCCACTCCCACGAAAGCCAGCAGACCCAGATCTCACTAAGCCACGAGGAAAAGAAACAGCAAAGCAAAACCCTGGTGTCCACGTGGACTCTGGCCTTTGGCGCCTCCACCCGCCTGCCTCATGCCGGCAGCTCACCTGAGATGCCCTTCTCTTC
The DNA here is from genome assembly GCF_902686455.1 of Sciurus vulgaris. Classification (NCBI taxonomy): domain Eukaryota; kingdom Metazoa; phylum Chordata; class Mammalia; order Rodentia; family Sciuridae; genus Sciurus; species Sciurus vulgaris. The sequence goes on along the minus strand of NC_136479.1, from coordinate 11,757,404 downwards.
TCTCCACCTCTCTCCGGGCCCAATGCGAGCACCGCTCCTCTGAGCTGCTGGCCAGGGACCCCCAGTAAGAACCAGTCCCTTCCCATCTCCCTCTGGAACTTCCCATCAGTATTGTGAGCTGCACCCCCCTCCAATCCGAATGCTTCTTGAGGGTGGAGTCTGGGTCTCCCTTCATCTCTGACCCTGCCGTACCTGCACCATGCCCAGAATGACCCACCCTGAGAGGACATCTGGAGTCACAGGGGCCTCGAATAAGGCCCAGCTCTGCCATTTACAAACCTCGTGACCTGCAGCAAGTGTCTTAACCTCCCAAACCTCAGTTCCCCCAGGTGCAAAGCGGGAGTAACAAACCGCCTGTGTCATAGGATGGCTGGAGACTCTGGTGAGGTCAAGTGCACAGCTAAAACGCATGGACTGCTATTATGATTAATAAGAATTTATAACTAATCAGGGACCAAGAATGGGCACAACTGATCTTTCCATCATTAACACATAAGAAGGAAACGCTTATAAAAATCAGAGTTATGAACAAACACAAAGAAATAAAACTATTTGGGTTTGTTCAAATATATACTTAACACTCTCATGTTCAAATCTTCTCCTTCCTGCTCTTACAGTACCTGTAATAATTAACAGAATTGGTTAACTACCCAGATATGGTGCAGAGACTGTAACATCTAATTCTCTCTCTCCCTCTCTCTCTCTCCCTCTCTCTCTCTCCCTCTCTCTCTCTCTTTTCTTTCTTCATACCAGGGATTGAACCCAAGATCAGTTAACCATGAAGTCACATTCCCAGTCCTTTTTATTTTTTATTTTGAGACAGAGCTTTGCTAAGTTGCCGAGGATGACCTCGAACTTGCAATCCTCCTGCCTCAGCCTCCCCAGTCACTAGGATTACAGGTGTGTGCCACCGTGCCCAGAACATCTTCTAATTCTTATCCCAGTGTTTGGTCTCCCAGAGGCCAGTTCATGACATCCCTAGCCCTTTTCACACGCCTCACACTCAAGGAAATGACCACACTTATCCACGATGGAATTGACACGTAGGAACCAGCCATTACATCAAGTGACCCTCAAAGATCTTAATCTCCACCTTGTAGGCAACATGACCTTTTAAAACAAAACCCTGCTCAAGATGCTCCAGCAATGATAATAAAGTCCAAACTCTTTCTTTTTTGTTTGTTTTAAAACACGACGTACAGGCTCTGCCTCATCTGGCTCCTCTCCAAATGATCTTCACTCTCTCCCTAACTCACTAGGTCCCAGCCACCCTGGCCCTCTGTCTCTTGTTCTAACACACCAAGAGCCTTTGCATTCATAGCCTGGATTCGTCCAGTGTACATGGCAAAATGTCACATCCTTAGAGAAGCATTTCCTGACCATCAGATGGGAAATATCCCTTCCCTCAAAATTCCCATGAAGCACATCATGATCCGAACTCTATTTATTTGCCTCACTCACGACCCATGTCCTGATTTCCCAGGTGGTAGGGACTTTGCCTTTTGCAATGCCGTATTCACAGCCCTTAGAACCTGCCTGTCATTTTGAAGGTACTCAATACCTACTCAGCTCAATGTGTAAATGGGAGTAATGATCACGGTCATCTTTCACATGTTGGGGGGAATACTGGGGATTGAACTCAGGCACTCGACCACTGAGCCACGTCCCCAGCCCTATTTTGTATTTTATTTAGAGACAGGGTCTCACTGGGTTGCTTAGCACCTTGCTTTTGCTGAGGCTGGCTTTGAACTCTCGATCCTCCTGCCTCAGCCTCCCGAGCCGCTGGGTTTACAGGTATGTGCCACCACACCCAGTTCACATTTTTTATATATCAGGTGAACTTGAGTGTTTTATAGTACTTTTTTTTTTTTTGTTTTGCTTCATTTTGTTTTGTTTTGTTTTTGCTATGCTGGGGATTCAACTTGGGACTTCAAGCACGCTGGGCAAGTGCTCTCCCACTGAGCTGTACCCCTAGCCCGGCCTATGTGACTTTTATAATAAGAAAAAAGGAATAATGTTAAAACAAAATAATAAAATGAATTATTTAATCAAACAGATGAAAATAATACAAAACCTTCCCCAAGAATCTTTTCTATAGATCATCACCAGCCATTCACATTATTTCAGTCTTCACACTGTTTATTAAATCTGAACCATTAGCCCGCTTAATGATCTACTTGCTACTCAGCACACATCCTTGGACTTTTAAATACCAGTCATCTCCCTCAGGCTTAGGGAAAGATTGCCTCCTGGGTCTCCCACTCTATTTCAATCTCCTTCTCACAGTGCATTTATTTCTGCCTCGATATTCATATCGATGCCATTGCCTCCCTCTGGAGGCATTCTCTCCCCACTGGGCGGCCCTCTCCCCCACATCTCCTGACCCAGATCTCGATCATTCTTTAGGGCACATTCAAATCGATGAAGAAATGACACGTAGATAACTGTGTTTTTTTTTTTTTTAAAGCCCTGTGGTTTTTTTTTTTTTTTTTTTTTTTTTTTTTCCAAAAGACACCTTGTCTTTTGGTCTCCCTCAATTAATGACACTTGGTTGAAAGCTTTTCTTTTTATATATCTCACCACACTGAAATGTCACTAGACATTTTCCAACTCTGTTTTTTTTTTTTTTTTTTTTTTTTAAGCCTCATTGCTATCAGAAAGTGTTATCAAAGGTGGATGGGAGCCATTTCTTAGAATCTGTCTCAAACAAAAAATAATAGATAGTTTTCGGGGGTTCAAAAACCTTTCCCCGCGTATCCCCATGAGGAAGGCAGAGTCGAGACAATCGATAACCAGAATCTGCCAATAAAGGGAAGCCGTGAAAAGCTATGCCGGTTAACCTCGGAATAATCTCTGCAAAATACTGTTGGGTGCCGTCCAGTGATGTCCTGCCTGGCATTTTGAAGGCCCTCGATACCTGTTCACTGAGTGAATAAGTGGGATTGGGGTTGATGGTCCTCCTTCCCCTTGCCCTTGGGTATTTCCGATGAACTTGAACCTTTTACTATGACCATCACCCATTGTTCACTGAGCGCTTCGTGTCCTCGCACTGTGCTCACGTGCTGAGTACATTATCATTCACTCTTCCAAATGCCCGTTACTGTTATGATCCCATTTTACAGGTGGAGCAACACGTGGAGAGCCTCACAGTGACAAAGCTACGAGCTGCTCTGAACTCATTTCGCCTGACTTCACCGCTCCCATTCTGCGCTACTACCCTAATAGAACATCGTGTATCTTTTAAAAACTAGAATTGACATGAAAGGCAGCAGCCAATACAACTTCAACTAAAAGCAACCAGTTTTGCCATCTTTCTTTCTTTTTCCACTCTTTTTCACTTATGCATATTCAATGTTCAGCATTAAACACTTAAACATGTGTGGAAGTCAGACAAAGCAGGACTTTTTTTTTTTTTTTTAAACAGAGCCTTTTCTGTTCTCTAGGGACCACATTGGCTCAGCAATGGCTATGCCATAGAATCAATAGTACTAGTTTTCACACATCATTAATAAATAAATGGAGGTTCCCAGATGTTATGGAAGGGATTCATAGATCCCCTGGGAATTGAGTCTTCCAAAGTTGCCACTTGAATCAAAATATGTCTGGTTGTAGACAAGAGCCCAGAGCCAACACATAACAGGTGCAAGATTCAAAAGTGGGACTCTGGCTGAGTGCTTTAAGAAGATTTCAAACTTAAATAAGTGAAAAGGAGAAAAAACAGATGATTTGGGAATCCATGCAAAAGTAGATCAGAAACTGGGGTCTCAGACTGGGCCAAGAAACAAATCTCAGAGTCCTTGATGGTTTGAAACAAAAAGAGAAGAGGAAGTCTTTGGGGCCGGACTTTTAAGAGTTTGCAGCCTATGAAATTTTTGAAGCAAAAAAAAAATTTCAGGGGCTGAAATGACATATATCGGGTGCTTGCTGTAATGTTCCTGTGTGCATGAAATTTTTCCTAATAAAATGGTTAGAAAATAAAAGGCAATAAAAGAGAGATTAGAGAACTGACCCACACTGCTGTTGTTCCAGGTTTTTGTTTTATGTAATTTCTTGCTAAGAACAAAGGCAAGTTTTTTCCACAGATATAGTAGTAAAGGAAGCAACCAAGCACTTCCCCTGAACCCTACAAATACTATCTCATCTAACATTCACATAAAGCCCTAAGTATGATCTCCATTTTCAGAAAACAGGCAGAGTGAGGCTTCGAATTGTGCCTGAAGTCACCACTGTCAGCCAGGGGCAGCACCAGGATTCAAAACAGGGATTCTACTCTGCCTGGACCCAGCATTCTTTCCAGGTCACTGTGAGCTGCAGAGACTCACAGGGCTGCTACATATAAAATCACTGGCCATGTTTTGGAACTGTTTCAACCGACTTAGGAAGGATCCTGAAAATGCAAAAGCGATAAACCTTCACGCTGAAAGTCTGGGGTCCAACAAGTCTGAGTCCGAACCCTGGTTCTGCTAGCAACGGTCATGTCAGCTAACAAGCCCCAGCGTTTCCCTCTATGCCAGGGCAAGGCATGATGCCCCAAGAGGTTGTTGTGGAGATTAAATGAGATGATGCATTTAAAGTTCTTAGGACATGATCCTCTAGGAGAAAAAAAAAAAGCAGCCATTGTCGACAACATTTTGAACCTGTGAGAAACAGACACCATCACCCCTGAGGTTGCACCAAAGCCCCGAAACCAAAGGGTTTGGAAAGGATGAAACAGAAGGAGGAAGGATAAGGTACAAAAACGAGAAGAAGAGGAAAGAGGTTTGAAGCATTGTGTATCCATCATAGCAGGCGAGGAACTAAGACATTTGATTGTGATTTCAACTTGAACCCATCAGAACACAGCTGAGCCATCCTAGGAAGATTTTTCTTAAATTGTAATTACAGATATAGAAAAAATACACACACATGATTGTCACCCAGGTAAAGACAGGAGAAGAGCACATAGACAATACTTCAGTCCAACATAACTTCGATTGGTGCTGGGGCAGAGCGCTGAGCACAGTTACCCAGAGCCACCCAGAGCCACGGCGGGAAGCTGCAAGGTCCGAGAGAAGGCTAGAGGGCCTTTCCCAGCCTGGCAGGAGGCACCGGGGCTCGGGCAAGCCTATCCAGAATAGGGGACACTGGGAAGTCCCAGCCCCCGCCTTGGAGCTTGTAGGGAGAGCGGGTAACCCTGGAACCCCTGAGGCTGCTCCTACACATGGAGAGCAGGAGTTTCAACTATTGGGTACCATTAATTAGAAGAAAAAAATCCTTCGTGAATTTGGAAATGTTGCTGACACCAAAAAACACCAGAGAGAGAGAACCAGTGAATGCAACAGTACTGTTTCAGAACCACCTTCTAGGGCTGTACCCAAACCAGAGACTGTAATTGAATCCAGGGAGAAAGGAGAAGGTGTGATCAGTTAGCCTCCCCTTGACCCTTCGCCCCTCCTCTCCGACACAGGAGAAGTCAGAGGAAGAAATGCTGGGGATTTCAGGTGTGCCAGGAACCTGGCGCCAGTGAAAGCAAGCAGAAACCCAGCGGACACTCCCCCCCTCTCCAGGGACGTGGGCGCTTTCCAGGATGGCCCTATGGCTCCAGCGCCCTAGTGCATCCCAGCGCCCTGACGCATCCTGGGCGGAGAAAGGATCCTCCTCGGCTGCGGGAAAGAACTCCCTTCCCAGGGCGAGAGGCAAGCTGATGGATCCGGGACCTCCAAGTCCACCCCAGGCTCCTGGCTTAGCGGCCAGGCGGTTTCCCAAGCTCCCGACGAAGCCCAGTCTGAAGGATCCCCGCTTTTGTTCGCCAGGAGAGCGCGGCGCGGCGCTGCGCATACCCCTGCGCTGAAAGCCGAGCTACTGGGGGTGCCTCCTGGGGGGCGCTTCCCTGGGTCCACTCCCTGCCTGCTACCCGCTCCCGGCGACCACGGGCTCCGACTCACGGATGCCCAGCACCCTTGCCCTGGTACTCACTTCTCCCCAGTCCCTCCGCTTTCCATGCTGTCTCCTCCACCGCCCCATAGCGCCTCAGAGGCTTCTCAGCTTCCAGATGGGTGGATAAAGATTGCTTTAACTCCATCGCTGGTCCCCGCGGGCAGGTCGACAGGTCCCCCTTTACTCCATCCCCGCCGCGGGCTGCAGGGAGGGAGGAGGCTCCAGCCAGCAGCCTTTTAAGGGGCCGGGCGCTCGTGACGCGGCTCCATCTCTTCCGCCGCCAGCGCCCGGGAGCGCCGACTGGTACCCAGGAGGGGGAGGGATGCAGAGCACATGCGCAATGGAGGCTTAAGAGGGGAAAGCTTGGGGGCAGGGTAGGGAGAAAGAGGGACAGACGATAAACTCTAAGAAGAACAACAAAAACAACTAAAATAAAACCAACCCAAAGGAAGGAAGAAGGAGGCCCCTGCCCATTCTGGAGCGGGTGGTGATGCTCTGCTTGGGTCTGGCACTGTGGGTGGCTTGCGATCTGTCAGTGGGATGCTGGGTTTTGAGTGGGATTGGTGAGCCTGTCTCTAACTGTGGGCGATGGATCCATCTTTGTGGAGAGTAGGGGCAAGCGTGAGTGTGGACCTAGATCTGTGGGTTCTGTGGGTTTTCGTGGAAGTCCGTTTTTTGCATTCGTGTGCATAATTTGAATATGAATTGGGACAAGTGGATGCTTGTGTCTGTATTTGCATGGACTTGAAAGAGAAATAGATGGAAACATTTTGGACACAGGATAACAAAGCTGTTTGAAACCTGGGTTTTTATCTGCCAGAAACCCACAGGTTTATCTTACAGGTTATGAAAACATTAAGTAAAAGCTAGACTGATAAAAAATCAGTACTATTTACTGAATGACAACGGAGTCCAAAACACTTCCCAATAACTCTGTGAAAGAAACAGATTCTCCCTGCCTTATTTTGCATAGGATGAAATTGAGGTGCACAGAGATTATTTAACCACATTCCCACACTTACTGAGTGGCATGGTCAGTGCATGCGTCTGGATTATTTGAGTCCAGATTTACCTTCTTCAACATTATATTGACCTCCTAGACTGCAGTGTGTGATGTTTTGTATCAGGACATGGGTTGCAGGTCTATGTTGTCATTTCGACATGACATCTGGGACAAAATTCGGTATCCATATGGCTTATGGAAGTATGAAATAGCCCAGTTCTTTAAGAAAATGACTTAGCTACTTAAAATGTTATTATGGGTAATGAACTTCTAAATAGCTCAAGGGGGAAAAAAGAAAATAACATAGAAAATCATCAAATATCAAGACCTATTAGAGAGCCATAAGACCAAAACTGAGAGTCTCCAAAGAGACCCACACATATTGGAAATTTGTTGTATGATGGAAGAGGATCATGAACTCCATAATGGACTCACTCTTTCTCTCTCTCTCTCTCTCTCTCTCTCTCTCTCTCTCTCTCTCTCTCTCTCTCTCTCTCTCACACACACACACACACACACACACACACGCTCACACAAAAATTCCAGGTGGACTAAAGACATAAGTGAGAAAAGCACAACTGAAAGATTTTTGCAAGATAATATAGAAAATGCCTTCATTGGTTTGTAGTCAAAGGATATGTTAATTAAAACACACACAAGAACACCAGTCTTGGGGCTGGGGTGTGGCTCAGGGGCAGAGTGCTTGCCTAACATGTGTGAGACTCTGGGTCCAATTCCAGCACTGAAAAAATAAATAAAATAAAAACAAAAACTTCACAAGCCTTAAAGAAAACTATTAATGTTAAACGTTACTTCTTATTAAAATTCACATAACATGAAAATCAACTATTTTAAAGTGAACAGTTCTGAGGTGTTGTATTTCGGCAATGTTGTAGCACCACCACCTCTGTCTAATTTCAAAACATTTTCATCACTCATTAAGGTAACCCTATACCCAGTAAGCGGTTACTCCACATTCCCCTCCCTCCAGGCCCTACAAATGTTCTTCCCCCCATGGATTGCCTATTATGGATATTTCATATGAATGAAATCACAGCATGTGGTTTATGTTTCTGGCTGTTTTCACTTAGCAAGTGTTAATGAGGCTCATTTACACTGTGGCATATATTCATTCCTTTTCATGACTAAATAATATTCCCCTGTATGACTTTGCCACTTTGACAGATATTTGAGTTGTCTCCACCTTTCGGCTACTGTGAGTGTTTGTATACAAGTATTTGAATAACTGTTTTAAATCTCTGGGGTACATACCTAGAAGCAGAATTGCTGGATCATCTGGTAATTCTATGTGTAACTTTTTTCAAAAAGTGCCAAATTGTTTTCCATGGTTTCTGAATTATTTTACATTTCCACCAGCAAAGTATGAGATGTTCGACTTCTTTATATGCTCACTAACACTTATTTTTCATTTCCGTGATTGTAGTCATATCCCTAAAGACTAATGATGTTGAGTTTCATTTCATTCACTTATTGGTCATTTATATATATATATATATATATATATATATATATATATATATATACACACACACACATATACGTATATATATGTATCTTCTTAGTAAAAGGTGTCACATACATAAGTCATATAGTGGAATACTACATGACAATGAAAAATACCAACCTACTACCAACAAGCTCAATGAATCTTACAGACATATTTTTAATAGGGTGTGTGTCTCTTAAGATAAAGATGGTTGGTGGGTTCAGGTACCTTTGTTGTGTTATCCCTTTTACTATTATCCATGTTAAAATATTTCATAATTTAAAAAAGAAAACAGAAATCTATTAGATCTAAAAATTCAACTCCTAAGAATCTGCCTTAAAAACATTTGCAATACTAAAAAATACTATCACACAAGACAGTTTCTTAAGAAAAACTAAGTTGGGCGCATGCACCTGTAATCCCAGCAACTCAGGAGGCTGAAGGAGCAGGATTACAAGTTTGAGGTCAAGCTGGGTAATTTAGTGATACCTTGTCTTATAAATATAAAAAAGGGCTGGGGAGCTGGGGTTGTGGCTCAGTAGTAGAGCACTTGCCTAGCACATGGAGGCACTGGGTTCGATCCTCAGCACCATAAAAATAAATAAATAAAATTAAGGTTAAAAAAAGGGAGGACTGGGGTGTAGCCTGGAGGCCCTGAATTAAATTCCCAGTACCAAAAAAAAATATTAAAGCTAGAAAAAGTTCAATAGCCTACAAATAAGAAATAACGAAGTAAATTATGATAAATGTGTGGTATAACACTGTGCACTTATTTAAAATGATGCTTACGAAAAAATTTGAAATATCACAGGGAAAGCATCATAACAATTTAAATATAAGGGATGCAAACTAATATAAAGCATGGGTTCTTGGTCGTTTGGCTAAGTTCAAGCATACAACAGGATCTCATATAAATTACTTCATATTAATTATTTCACAGAGTGATAATGGTAGGAATTAAATCAAATGGAAAACACTGTGATTCCAATTTTATGTGTTTTTACATATGCGCCCACGCCTAGAGGGGAAAACAGCAGACGCCGGAATGACTTACACCCAAAGATTGATAGTGACTACCTAGAGACGTCATGATAATGAAGGTTTTGCTTGTACTCGCCAGAATTCCTACAAAGGGTATGTATTACTTTCATAATAATAAAAAAAAAAAAAATCAGTAATGTTTTCAATGCATGGGAAATAAAAGGACCAAGAGTAGATGCACAATAAATACTATCAGTGGTTGTTTCTGAAGTTGAGATTGGCAGAGGGGAGATCTTTTTCTGTTCGATTTTCTGAATTTTCCAGCCATTCATACTGAGCAGCTGTTGTTTTATCATTCAAAAAAAAAAAGGGACAAATTCGGTTTCTAAAACTGTGTGATACAATTCTGTAATCCTAGAAGACAAAGCCATCCCTGCCACAGCAGGGGCCAGAGCCCTGTCTGTTTGCATTAGTTTAGGGCGATAATGCTCCAAGTTCAATAATAACTGGCTGAAGTAACCATCTGCGTGGAATCACCAAGTGGCTCCTGCCGGCCTGGCTCCCGGCCTGGCTTGGTGCTGTGGCCGTGCTGGGGATGCCAAGGACTCAGAGGGTCGCTGGGCGGCTACAGAGAGCCAGGGCAGCAGGGGCCAGCGTGAAGCCTTTTTATAACTGTCATTTTGGCTGATTGAAAGGGAGAATAATGCAATATCATCCTGGTAATTTGAAGCTTTATTCTGCATGTTGACAATTTCGGGCATCCACGACACGGAGCTTATCAGAATAGCATGGTTTTCACAAGCACGGGCTTTGAAATCTGGGGGCTCTGAGTTCAAGCCCTGACCCTGCCACCTGCCAGCTGCGTGACCATGTGTGACATGTCACTCAATCTAAGAGTCACTTCCTTCATCTTTAGAATTCTTCCTTTTCCTAATTGCTTTCACTTTATTTGAGGCTATTAACAAAATTCTAACCACTCATTTTAACACGAGATGTTCAAGAAATCAGAGATAAATAAAAGGCAATTAAAGATCATATTGACGGACCAGGTGTGGTGGCGCAAGCTTGTAATCCCAGCAGTCCGGGAGACTGAGACAGGAGGATGGCGAGTTCAAAGCCAGCCTCAGGAATGGCGAGGTGCTAAGGAACTCAGTGAGACCCTGTCTCTAAATAAAATACAAAAAAGGGCTGGGGATTTGGCTCAGTGGTTGAGTGCCTCCTGGGTTCAATCCTCAGTACCAAAAAAACAAAACAAAACAAAAAATAAAAACAGATTATAGATACTATTGATGGGAGGACAATGACACTGATTGCACGTCAGTGGGAACTGTGTCTTGCTAGTCAACTTGGTTTCAGAGGTCTCAGTCCATGGTTGGCCAGATCCATTGCTCTGGACCGGAGTTGAGGTAGAACATCATGGCGGAAGGACGTGGTGAAGGGAAGCTGCCCAGCTGCTGGTATCCAGGGAGCAGAGAATGGTGTTACCTATCGCAGAGGACTGTTGCAATGATTAAATGAGATAATGCATGATGGCTGTGGCAATAAATGGCACATGGCCCCTTGAAAGCAATGTGCTCAGGGAAAGGCGCACTTCATGAAAGACCACATGCTGTAGGATTCTCGTGTATGAAACATCTGGAATCCCCAGCCACAGAGAAAGCAGGGCTATAGCAAATCTATCGGGAAAGAAAGTGGATTAGCGGTTGCCTCGGGCTGGAGGTGGGAGAGAGGACGGGGCACAGGTATGATAGGCAAAGGACATGAGGCTTCTTTTGCGGGGATGAACATGTTCTGAATTGATATAGTGATGGTTGTGCACCCTGTGAGTATATTAAAGTATGCCTCAATTAAGAGTGAGCCCTATCACGTGTGAATTATCTCTCAACAAATCTGTTGCCCAAGATGACACTGAGTGGAATCTGCACATTTGAATCACTGCAAGGTTCACAAAACCACAGGCGGGGCATGCCTGTGCAGCTCATCAGCAGGGAATTCCGGGGGTCTGGTCACACAAGCCAAATCCGATCTGGTCCTGACTGGGATTCGCCATCAGCTGAAGGTTACTGTCCACTCCAGCTTGCGGTGTGTTTTTCTTTGTCTATTTTCAAGGTTATGTTTTTGTTGTTGTTTGTTCTTGTTTGTTTGCTTTACAATGCTGGGAATGGAATCCAGGGCTAGGCAAGCACTCTACCCTTAGCCCCCATCTTCTGTGTTGACGGGGATCATTTGGGATTCTGTGTCTAACTGGAATTTCCCAAACAGAGACATTGGTTCTAGGATGCCCCAGTTAGTTGATCCATTGCATTGGCCGAGTCCAGAGAAACTGAGCTGAGAAAACACCTCCCCACCCACAGCCCACCTCTCCCACCCTTCTACCCCCTCTGAATATGTAATGTATCATGAGGTTTTGCTGAAACAGCCTTTCACTACCAGCGAATAGGCAATATGTTAGTAGGACCATATTTATACTCTTATATCTGGCGGCGATGGTAAAAGTTTTCTTTGTCTAGGATGCATTCATGAAAGAGCATCAGAAAGAAGATCTCCTATTCCCATGATGTTCCTTTCATTCCATTTTAAATCACAGAGATAAAAGGAAATGTGCGGATATGCATTCATATTGTTCAAATTCTTTTTGCTCTTACGGAATGGGCTAGCTAAGATCCCCATTACTCCCAGTAAGATCATTCTTGTATAAAAGCATATATATCATTTATCCACCTAATATGTCTTTTTGATTCCTAGAGAATATTCAAAAACCAGAAAAGACTTTTCATGGAAAGAGGTAGCTAGCTATTTGAATTACATGGCCCATAACCAGAATGGTGCCCCCACAACCAAGATGGCGCTGAGTCACCACCTGCCAGTCCCACACGGTGACGACAGATGCAACAGAGGCCGCCAGAGAGAAATTCATCTGTGACTCAGTGAAAAGAGGAGGGAGAAACACCATCTATGACCCAAAGAAGTACAAGAAGAGTCACTTCTAGAAAGAGAAAATTCTAGAAACCTTGATTTGAATGAGAAGAAATATTAATTTTAAGATTCAGAAGACAATGTTCTAAAGGTTAAAACTATTATAGTTCTGGGTAGTTCTGGTAGTTCTACTCCATGGTAGAGAGTTTGCCTAGCATGCCTCTGAGGCCAGGTTGCCTGGGAAAAATCCCAATTCCATGTTGGTAGCTCCATCACCCAATACCAACTACTCAAACTCTCCTGTGAAATGGGATCAGTAATAATCCTACCTCAGAGTGTGTGAGGATGAGAATAAGATTATCTAGGTAGCACCTTAGCACAGAATAAATACTCAATAAAAACCATTTACTATGGTTATGAATACCGTGATGGTCACCAGTACTGGAAGTTAGAAGTTGACTTGACAGTTATGCTATATTCCTCGAAATGTCAAGACCATCCTTATATGAATTCCAGAGGATTTAAGTCTATGCAGTCATTACACTTCTAATAACAGTAATCCTTCCAGGGAGATCAGTGCTTTTTATTTTATGTTTTTTATATAATCAACTCATTCTGTTTTATTAAGAGGCTTATTAGTGTTTTAGAGAAATATTTATAGATAAAAAATGTTCAGTGACACTTTATATGTACTTGTCAATCTATAAATTACTCAGTCTGCATGTGTTGTCCAAGGTCATGTGTGAGAAATTTTTTAAATTTGTAGTTTACTTGGATATCTATATAAGCTAAGCATGGCAATTTTTCTATGCTGGCCTGAGTTTACTTTATTTTCTTATTTCTTCTAATTAGTTATACATGACAGTAGAAGGCATTTTGACACATCACACATAAATGGAGTATAACTTCTCATGCTTCTGGTTATACATGATGTAGAAGAGATCAGTGCTTTTTAATATCAACTATTTCCAGGGAACAGGGAAGGGCTGAACAGCAGGTACTTGGGGCCCAGTTAGATAGAAGCAAGAAATCCAGCAGGGTGACCACAGATAAGAATAATGTATTACACAGTTCAAAAAGCTGGAAGAGAGGACTTTAATTTTTTTTTTTTTTACCATAAAGAAATGGTAAGTGTTCAAAGAGATAGACATGTTTAACTTGATTTAAACATTAGCATCTAGCTCAATACCACACAGTACTGACAATTTTTATGTATGTCTTCAAAATAAATGTAATATTATGGGGCTGGGGCTGGGGTTCAGAAGGAGAGCGCTCACCTAGCACATGTGAGGCACTGGGATTGATCCTCAGCATCACATATAAATAAATAAAATAAAGGTATTGTGTCCACCTACAACTGAAAAAAATAAATAAATGTAATATTAAAAAAAAAAAAAAAAAAACCTATTTCCCGTTCCGATGTCTGAAAAGTGTCTTTGCAATTTTACAGACAGGGAGTCTCAGGAAGCAATGAAAGAGGCTCAGTGACGAGTGGACTAGGAAGCTTCAGACCTGAGCCAGGGAGCCTGCCTCCAAGACAGTCCACACGTTGACTGTGGTCACCTTTAACTCACCTGTGCAGGGTGGACAGGAGGCAGGCCCAGCACCTCCTCACACGCTGGAGGGTGGACATACCTCTCCTGCCTCACCAAAACTGGGGTGTTTCTGTTGGTTCCTTCTGGGTGGATGGCCCGCCTGTGACCAAGGTCTTTGGAGACCACGGCTTTCATTAAACAAGTCTGGATTTGTTTCTCGGGCATGTAAAATAAATACAGATGGAGCATGAGGGACTTCCTGGCTTACAAAGGAGTGGGCACAGAATTTAGAGGGCAAGGAGGAGTTTAGGTCTTAATGTTTGACTTCTATAACAATGAAATGCTCCTGTATTATATATCTCATTAATATATAATATCGCATATTAAATTTACTACATATAATATCTATGCAATAATATAATAAATGTAATATTCTTTGCAATAATATAATAAATGAAATAAATAAAAATATAGTAAAATAACCTAATTTCCAGTATACACACACACACACACACACACACACACACACACACACACATGCTTAGCACACTGCTAAGCTTTCAGCAGGCATGTGAAAAAATATATATCACACGTAAAGCACAATGATAAAGAACTTGGGCCAGGCGTGGTGGCGCACACCTATGCTCAGCAACCAGGGAGAATGAGGCAGGAGTAAGTTTGAGGCCAGCCTCCATTACTTAGTAAGACTGTTTCAAAATAAAATAAAAAGGCTGGGGGTGCAGCTCTGTGGTAGAGCACTCCTGGGTTCAATCCCCAGTACCAGGGGAAAATGGAAACATAGAACTTGGGCCCTAGAGATAGACGGCCAAGGCCTGCAGCCTAGCTCCACTGCTCTGGAGTGTGACCTTGGACAAGTCATTTCATTGCCACATGCACTTCCTCCCCTTCAGTCATCACTCTATTTAATCTTTTTAAAAATATATATGATAATTTGTGAGCAGACTGTCCCTTAAACCCTCTGCCTACCTGACTTCCAGGATTCTCCTCTCCTGGCCTTCCCCATCACTTCCCCTCTTCGGCTGGGTCCCCTGGCATCCTCTCTTCTCAAACCGCCAGGACCACCTCCACACCAGTGGCTCCCCTTCTTCTCCTCCAGTCCCCAAACCATGAGTTCCCACCTACCTCTCAGAAATATCCAGAAGTGTCTCAGAAACACCCAGCCATCCTGGGGAAATGGATAGAAGATGGAAACGGGTTTGGAAGATCAAGCCGAGCTGGAGTTGAGAAAGCGCAGTGTACCTTGCTGTTCAAGGAGGCTTGTGAGAGACCCAAGTCTGAGGCCCTGAACCCTGGCTTCCGTCAAGAGGACAGGGAGCTGGCACTTGTGCCTGGAGTGCTCGAGCAGTGGCATCACGTGCTGGCCGTGCTGGGCCATGGCACTCCCGGGGAAGCCAGGCCACACGCACACACAGACGGGGAGCGGGCTGAGGACATCCCCAGGCCTGCGGAGACCCTGCCTGTATCGCGGCACTCTCTGTTCAGGAAGCTGGTATTTACTGGCTGGCTACTGTGATCCAGGCCTGCGCTTCTTAACTCTACCTATACTCTCAGCTGTGTCCTGCAGCTCAGAGGGGCCCAGTAAACAACTTGCTAATAAGAGGCAGGACCAGGATTCAGGCTTAGCCTACCATCCCCAAAGGCCGGACTCTCACCCCAACTCACAGGAATCACCATGGCAACACCCAGAGCAGGGGTTCACAGCCTCACCCTGCACAGGGTCAAGACGAGACTCACTTGATTTCCCCCCACACCCGCTCCAACATGAACTAGAAATCTCAGCCATCCCCAGGGCTTAATTCTCCATGTCCCACATAGTCAGTCAACACGTCCTACTGATTGTACCTGGAAATGTCCCATCCAACCTCCCCGTTCCCACTCTCTTCCTTTAGCTCCACTTTATATCATTTCCAGCCTAGATTATTACAAAAACTATCTTTACTGGTTTTTTTTCCCCCTACTTTTCTGTTTTTTTTTTCCCTACTGCTTCTAAAATCATGCAAGCACACGTACACACACATCCAATGCCCTTGGAATTGCAGAATAATTTTCATGATCAATCTCCTTGGTTCAGGGAACAAACAGGTCATTCCCAACTTTTTTAGATTTTCAACAAAACTCTAAGGAGCAGTTACAGTTTTGTAAATGTTCTTTGTTCCCTGAGGATGAATTTCTTGAAATGAAATTGCTGAATCAAAGAATATGTAAAGTTTATACCAATAAGCTGAAAGAGCACCTGCAGGAAGCAAAAGATCATTTCAACAAAGAGATAGAGATTCTCAAAAAACAACAACAACAACAAAAAAAAAACGGAAATCCTTGAAATGAAGGACACAATAAACCAAATAAAAAACTCAATGGAAAGCATCACCAAAAGACTAGACCATTTGGAAGACAGAACCTCAGACAATGAAGACAAAATATTGAATCTTGAAAATACAGTTGCCCAAACAGAGAAGATGGTAAGAAATCATGAACAGAATCTCCAAGAACTGTGGGACATCATGAAAAGACCAAATTTAAGAATTATTGGGATTGAGGAAGGCACAGAGATATAAACCAAAGGAATGAACAACCTATTCAATGAAATAATATCAGAAAATTTCCCAAACCTGAAGAATGAAATGGAAAATCAAATACAAGAGGCTTACAGAACACCAAATGCACAGAATCACAACAGGTCCACACCAAGGCACATTATAATGAAAATGCCTAACATTCAAAATAAAGATAGGATTTTGAAGGCCGCGAGAGAAAAGCATCAGATTACATATAGGGGGAGACCAATATGGATAGCTGCCAACTTCTCAACCCAGACTCTAAAAGCTAGAAGGGCCTGGAACAACGTATTTCAAGCTCTGAAAGAACATGGTTGCCAACCAAGAATCCTATACTCAGCAAAACAAACCTTCAGATTTGAAGATGAAATAAAATCCTTCCATGATAAACAAAAGTTAAAAGAATTTACAAATAGAAAGCCTGCGCTACAGAATATTCAACAAAATATTCCATGAGGAGGAAATGAAAAACAACAATGGAGGCCAGCAAAGGGAGGAACTACCTTAGAGAAAAACCACTCAAAGGAGAAACCAAGCCAACTTAAAAACCAAAAATAAGCCAAATGACTGGGAATACAAATCATATCTCAATAATAACCCTGAATGTTAATGGCCTAAACTCATCAATCAAAAGACACAGACTGGCCAAATGGATTAAAAAGAAAGACCCAACAATATGCTGCCTGCAAGAGACTCATCTCATAGAAAAATACATCCACAGACTAAAGGTGGAAGGATGAGACAAAACCTACCATGAACATGGACTCAGTAAAAAAGCAGGGGTTTCCATCCTTTTATCAGATAAAGTGGACTTCAAGCCAAAGTTAGTCAGAAGGGATAAAGAAGGACATTTCATACTGCTTAAGGGAACCATAAATCAGGAAGACATAACAATTGTAAATATTTATGCCCCAAATAATGGTGCATCCCTGCACATCAAACAAATCCTTCTCAATTTCAGGAATCACATAGACCACAACACAATAATTCTGGGTGCTTTAACGCACCACTGTCACCACTAGATAGATCTTCCAAATAAAAACCAACCAAAGAAACCATAGAACTCAATAACACTATCAATAACCCAGACATAATAGACATATATAGAATATTCCATCCATCAACGAGCAGATTCACTTTCTTCTCAGCAGCACATGGAACCTTCTCAAAAATAGACCATATATTATGCCACAAAGCAGCCCTTAGGAAATGCAAAAAAATAGAGATACTGCCTTGTGTTCTATCAGATCATAATGGACTGAGAGTACAAATCAATGACAAAGTAAAAAAAGGAAATTACTCCAACACTTGGAGACTAAATAATATGCTATTGAATGAAACATGGATAACAAAAAACATCAGGGAGGAGATTAAAAAATTCTTAGAGGTCAATGAGAATGATGATACAACATATCAAAATATCTGGGACACTATGAAAGTGGTACTAAGAGGAAAATTCATTGCATGGAGCGCATTCCAGAAAAGAATGAAAAGTCAACAACTAAATGACCTAACATTACAGCTCAAAGCCCTAGAAAAAGAAGAGCAGAATAATAGCAAAAGTAGTAGAAGACAGGAAATAATTAAAATCAGAGCTGAAATCAATGAAATTGAAACAAAAGAAACAATTCAAAAAATTGACAAAACAAAAAGTTGGTTCTTTGAGAAAGTAAACAAAATAGACAAACCCTTAGCCACACTAACAAAGAGAAGGAGAGAGAAGACTCAAATTACTAAAATTCGTGATGAAAAAGGAAATATCACAAAGACACCACTGAGATACATAACATAATGAGAAGCTACTTTGAAAATCTATATTCCAACAAAATAGAAAGTACCGAAGACACTGACAAATTTCTAGAGACATATGCTCCTCCCAAACTGAACCAGGAGGACACGCACAATTTAAACAGATCAATATCAAACAATGAAATAGAAGAAGCCATTAAAAATCTACCATCCAAGAAAAGCCCAGGACCAGATGGATTCTCAGCCGAGTTCTACAAGACCTTCAAAGAAGAACTCATTCCAATACTTCTCAAAGTATTCCAGGAAATAGAAAAGGAGGGTACCCTACCGAACTCATTCTATAAAGCTAATATCACCCTCATACCCAAACCAGAAAAAGACACATCAAGGAAAGAAAATTTTAGACCAATATCCTTGATGAATGTAGATGCAAAGATCCTTAACAAAATATTGGCAAACTGTATCCAATATTTGAAAGAAAATCGTGCACCACAATCAAGTGGGGTTCATCCCTGGAATGCAAGGATGTTTTAATATCCATAAATCAATAAACGTAATCCATCATGTCAATGAACTTAAGGATAAGAATCATATGGTTATTTCGATTGATGCAGAAAAAGTGTTCAACAAAATACAACACCCCTTCATGCTGAAAACACTAGAAAAAATAGGGATAGTAGGAACATACCTGAACATTGTAAAGGCTATTTATGTTAAGCCCATGGCCAACATCATTCTTAATGGAGAAAAACTGAAACCATTCCCTTTAAAAATGGGAACAAGACAGGGATGTCCTCTTTCACCACTTCTATTCAACATTGTCCTCGAAACTCTAGCCAGAGTAATTAGACAGACTAAAGAAATGAAAGGGATACAAATAGGAAAAGAGGAACTTAAGCTGTCACTATTTGCTGATGACATGATTCTATATTTAGAGGATCCAAAAAAACTCCTCCAGGAAACTTCTAGACCTCATCAATGAATTCAGCAAAATAGCAGGCTATAAAATCAACATGCATAAATCTAAAGCATTTTTACACGCAAGCGACGAAACAGCTGAAAGGGAAATGAGGAAAACAACTCCATTTGCAATAGCCTCAAAAAAAAAAAAATAAATAAAATACTTGGGAATCAATCTAACCAAAGAGGTAAAAGGTCTCTACAATGAAAACTTCAAAACATTGAAGAAAGAAATTGAGGAAGACCTTAGAAGATGGAAAGATCTCCCATTTTCTTGGATAGGCAGAATTAATATTGTCAAAATGGCCATACTACCAAAAGTGCCATACAGATTCAATGCAATTCCAATTAAAATCCCAATGATGTACCTCACAGAAATAGAGCAAGCAATCATGAAATTCATCTGGAAGAATAAGAAACCCAGAATAGCTAAAGCAATCCTTAGCAGGGAGAATGAAACAGGGGCTATCGCAATACCAGAACTTCAACTATACTACAAAGCAATAGTAACAAAAACGGCATGGTATTGGCACCAAAATAGACAAGTAGATCAATAGTACTACAAGTAGATCAGCGTACTACAGAGAATAGAGGACACGGACACAAACCCAAATAAATACAATTTTCTCATACTAGACAAAGGTGCCAAAACTATGCAATGGAGAAAAGATAGCCTCTTCAACAAATGGTGCTGGGAAAACGAAATCCATATGCAACAGAATGAAACTAAACCCCTATCTCTCACCCTGCACAAAAATCAACTCACAATGGGTCAAGGACCTTGAACTCAGACCAGAGACCCTGCATCTTATAGAAGAAAACATAGGTCCAAATCTTCACCTTGTTGACTTAGGATCAGACTTCCTTAACAGGACTCCCATAGCACAAGAAATAAAAGCAAGAATCAATAACTGGGATAGATTCAAACTAAATAGCTTTCTCTCAGCAAAGGAAACTATCAGCAATGCGAAGAGAGAGCCTACAGAGTGGGAGAATATCTTTGCCACTCATACTTCAGATAAAGCACTAATTTCCAGAATATATAAAGAACTCAAAAAACTCTACACCAAGAATACAAATAACCCAATCAACAAATGGGCTAAGGAAATGAACAGATGCTTCACAGAAGAAGATCTACAAGCAATCAACAAACATGAAAAAATGTTCACCATCTTTAGTAATAAGAGAAATGCAAATCAAAACTACACTAAGATTCCATCTTACCCCAATTAGAATGGTGATTATCAAGAACACAAGTAACAATAGGTGTTGGAGAGGATGTGGGGGAAAAGGTACACTCATACGTTGCTGGTGGGGCTGCAAATTAGTGCAGCCACTCTGGAAAGCAGTGTGGAGATTCCTTAGAAAACTTGGAATGGACCTACCATTTAACCCAGCTATCCCACTCCTCGGCCTATACCCCAAGGACTTAAAATCAGCATACTACAGAGATACAGCCACATCAATGTTCATAGCTGCTCAATTCACAATAGCCAGATTGTGGAACCAACCTAGATGTCCTTCAATAGATGAATGGTAAAGAAACTGTGGTGTATATATATACAATGGAATATTACTCAGCTATAAAGAATAATAAAATTATGGCATTTGCAGGCAAATGGATGAAATTGGAGAATATCATGCTAAGTGAGATAAGCCAATCTCAAAAATCCAAAGGATGAATGATCTTGCTGATAAGCGGATGATGACACATAATGGGGGGTGGGAGGGGGGCAAGAATGGAGGAAGGAGGGACTGTATAGAGGGAAAAGAGGGGTGGGAGGGGTGGGGGAAAGGAAAAAATAACAGAACAAATCAAACATCATTACCCTATGTAAATGTATGATTTCACAAATGGTATGCTGTTACTCCATGTACAAACAGAAACAACATGTATCCCGTTTGTTTACAATAAAAATAAATTAAAATTCAAAAAAAAAGAGAAAGAATATGTAAAGTTTCAAAGACATCTGATGTTTATATTAGTAGGCTGTCCTTCAGAAGTGTCATGCCAAGGTACAGTCGCCAGCAGGGAGCATGGAAGTACAACTTATTACAGATCACATGTGGACACTAGCTGCTCACTAGCTGCTCGCATGGCAGAAATATGCTCTTTTTGGTTCAAATCATCAAAGTTGGAGTAGCAAATGCCTGGTGGGAGATATGCAGCAAATGTTTATTGAAAAAATAAATGAACTCCGCAAACAGACGGAAGCGCCTTTAAGTGATCCCTGATTTTTGTATAGCTTCAACAATCATATCCTAACATAACTGCTACCGTTCTGTGGTTATGCACACAGAATATTTCAGGAGGAATCGATCCACGAGCATCCCTTTGAGCACAAGCTGATATTCCTGGAAACTCCAAAATACTGCTCCGTCCAAAAAATAAGCCCTTGCACCCTACCCAGACCCACCAGGAAGGTACAGCCTCAACTTCCTTCTCCTCAATCTTCTGTTATCACCTAACCAGGGCAGTTACTCTCTGGGGAAGGTTTTACTGAAGAGTAAAAGGAGTGGAAAGTGCTGGAAATTCACAAATCCCTACTCCCAGGTGGGTGTGTGCATCTATGTTGCTTAGCTCCATTAGGATGAGCATCCCAGAAGCACCTGGAACTCAATAACTTTCCTCCAATACCCATCTTCTCTATTGCCTATCTCAGCTGATGATGACTTTGTTTCTGCCCGTCATTCAAGCCAGAAAATTCCCTTGTTGACCCACGGATGTTGCTGATATTATCCAGGTAAATCTAAATTTACTAACCTCCGATCTCTCCCTGGCTCTCCACTACCATTGAACTGACTTGGGTTCCAGTTCTGCCTCCCTTAGACAATGCCATTTTCATTTAACTTCTACTCTTTCTGCAGTGTCAGAATCTGTGCCAGACACTGCTGGATGCTGGGGCTCAGCCATGCAGAAGTCGTGTCATTCAGTAATTGGCAGGGGCTGTGGGCCGATGCAGGTGGCCACTGCATGAGACGGCACCCTCTGGAGATTTGTTATGAATGTGAGCAGCTTACTGAGCACAGCCAGACGCACATGTCTATGATCCCAGCAATTCCAGAGGCTAAGGCAGGAGGATCACAAGTTCAAGGCCAGCCTGGACAACTCAGGGAGACTTCATCTCAAAATAAAATGAAAGGGGTTGGGGAGGCATGTCAGTGGTGGAGCATTCCTGGGTTCAATCCCCAGTCCTGAGGGAACAAAAGAAGACACACAGAGCACTGTCTGCCCCTGTGTGACTCTGTGTCCCCCACGCTTCATTAAACAGAGTCCTTTTGTCAGATAACAGCTACTAACTCCTCAACACCACATTCTACAAAACACACACTGGGCTATTCTCATGAGAAGGAATGGAAAGCTTTCAGCAAGGCGCTTATATGTATTTCCCTGGGGATGCTATTATTTTGTTAGGCTGCATGTATTCGCGTATGAGATTGTTAATAACTGATTTCCCCATTTGATGAATCACAGGTACGTAACAGGACCTGTGAAGAGTGCTGGGTAGAGGAACCAAAGCTGAGGAGTGCCCGTTTAGATGAGAAGGTGACAATGGGGTTTCCTGGAAGAGGGGACAGCAGGTGCAAAGGCGCAAATGTGTAAATCTAATTAGTTTGGGAACTCCAACGAAAGTGGTTGTCACATGACTGTTCTCTGCCAGGGTCTGTGCACACCACAAGTCTATCAGGTAACTTCTATGATCCCTCCTCACACCCCAGTTTTTTGTTTGTTTAGTTAGTTGGCTGGTTTTTTTGTTGTTTTGTTTTGTTTTACAGATGACATCGTCTCAGGGAGGGTCAACAACATCCCCAAGTCACATTGTAGCTGATGCTGGTATCGAACCCAAGTCTATGTGACACTAAGGCTCCATGTGGTCAAGCTGTGATACAGGTACAAACTGGGGGCCGGCAAGAAATGAGGCTGGCTTGCTGAAAAAGTCATGCTTGCCTTCTAGATTTAAGGAACTTGGAGACTATCTGGAAGGCCATGAGAAACCACTGGAGGATTTAAGTAAGATGGAGATGTTAGTGCGTTTGAAAGATCTTAGATGGTATTGGTAGTGGAGTGGAGACATAGGAAGGGCTGTTGGGAAATTCCAGTGGAAAAATAACTTCAGTGCTTCTCAAATTTTAAGGTGTTAAAAAGCACTTTCTCATCCAAATGATCTGGGGTGGGGCTCTGAGAGTCTCAGATGTTCCCAAGTGATGTTGGGGACATCACAGAGCAAGCTTGGGGTAGTGAGTCTCTACGTGAGAAATGATGGGGCCCTGGAATAACCCCGGGCGGTGGAATCGCGAGGACAGCCTGGACTAGACAAACAAAGTGATGAGACACGGTGACCGAGCATCGGAAGACAGCCACACTATTTGAGTTGGCAAAGTTCCTATCAATCATAAAGTAGGAATGACTGAATGAATCTGAGCACCACTGTTTTAGAATAGTCACTTGTCACCACCATATCTTTGATATAACAATTATTATACTGCCTTGGGATTGTCAGAGGTGCCGTCACAGAGAGGGTGCAGGTTTGAGTCAACCCAACTGCAACTCAGATCATGGCTCTGCCACATACTGGTCTAGTCGTCAAAGGCAAGGACATTTGTTTCTGTTATAAAAATGGAGTGATATCTACTATGAGATCCCGTGTACTTTGGATTTTTTTTTTTTTTTTTTTTTTTTTTTTTTTTTTTTGGTGCTGGGGATTGAACCCAGGGCCTTGCGCTTGAGTGGCAAGCACTCTACCAACTGAGCTATCTCCCCAGCCCACGTGTACCCTTTGAGATGCTCTCATCCCAGGAACTGAAAAGCTAGCTCACAGCAGTTTAAACAATCTTCCAAGCTCCTGCAACAGGAATGCCCCTAAGTAGGGCAGACCCGGCGCCTGGGCTGGCCCCAAGGTTCTGGAATCATCGGGGTTGCTCTAAGATTCTTTCTCCAACATACTCTCTTCTCACCAAGACTTCTGTGGCAGCAACAACGAAAGAAGGTCCCAGCGCTTCCAGCCTTACACCTGTATTCACCGCCCGCCACCAGAAAAACGAGACTTTGTCTTCATTTCCCAAGGAAGTTTAGAGAGTCACTCTAATTGGACAGATGCAGGTCACATGGCCATGACTGAATCAATCATCGTAGACAGGAGGCATGGCCATGCTGATTGGCTTAACAGTGGTCCTGTGCTCCACCCCTTGAGCGCAGAGTGGAGGCATCTTCCAGGGGAATTCCACAATCAGAATGTGGGAGCTGTTGGGTGGAAATATGGATGCTGGGGAGTCATCTGGCAGTTATTCACTGGACAGGACACTCACCACATTATGCAAAGGGAGTGGCACAGGATGCCGTCCAAAGTAAATGGGTGTGCAGTAAGTGGTAGCTGTAATTTACAGCTACCTGTCTACTAGACCTTCAGCAAACCGAGGGTGGGTTTGATCGTATTCACTTGGTATCCCTAATGCCTAGCACATTGGGTATGCCTAATGCCTGTGACAGAACTTAAATATTTGTTGAATTTATGCTAATGATGTAAATGGTACAATTAAAAAGTGAAGTTTTTTTCAATAACCCCCCTCCAAAAAGAAAAGAAAAATAGATTGCATGACTTCAACTCATATGAAAACTAACTATTGTTGTTCTACATTAATAAGATTAACAAGCTGGATATAGCTAAATTATAGAGTGGGAGTAAAATTGGGATATATATTCCAGCACCTACTTTAGGCATCAGCTATGATGTTCAGCCAGTTCAGAAGAGAATTGCTATGTAACGTGTCAAGATCTCTTTTGCTTGTCTTGGAAGTAGAAGGGAATAAAAATCAACTTTTTTCTTCCTCCTCCCTAAAACTAGTCCATAAATGCCCTCTGGGAATGCCATACAATTGTTCCCAACAAAAATAAAATAAAATTTAAAAAACAAACAAGCAAAGAAAGAAAAATGTCTTTGTTAACCTGAGTTTGTCCTGTACTTGGTCTTTAAAATAACAGAATCGGTTGGGTTCAAAACAACTCTTTGGGATTGGTTAATGTTAGGGTCGTCAAGGAAGACCCGGGCAATGAGCATGCGTGAAGCATTCTGGGGTGGTGGGACCCCCTTCTCTGAGGTTTCCATAATCTATCTCTTGCCTCATTTAATCCTGACTGAGAAAAGTTAAACACCTCATCCAGGATCAGATAGCAAGTAAATAAAGACGGAGGCACTGAGAGACACAGGCCTCAGAAACACCCCTCTTGTTATTAGAAAAGATTTCCTTGTGTAAACCTCAGGGACTTTACAAGGGAAATATTGAATTACTGTAATATGACTCATCAGCCCAATTTAATATTACCTATTCATTACAACATAATGATGCTCGCCCAACTGAGAAAATGTTGCGTTTCTCCCTCTGGCTTTGGAGCAGTCCCACGTATCACAGAACTATAAACACCAGCGAATGACGTGACCTACCTATGCAATCGATAGGGAGAAATTTCTTAATTACTCGGTATTTACGGAATTGAAAATATATGGTCTAATTTGGGTCAACAGTAGCATCTAGGTAATGCTGACTCAGAAGGAAAACGTTTGTCGTTGCCATGAGAAGTGGAATGGAAAAGCTGAATCACCCTCTACGACATCAAATGCTGCCACTATTAATATAATGTGCTAAACAGCCATCAAGATGGAACGAGGCCATCTCTGACCCACAGGCCCCTAATCATACCAGCAGACAAAAGCACATGCTCTACCACTGAGTCCCCATCATATTTTGAAAACATCGACATTTGCTGGTTATTATCAAAGCTCATAATCAATTAATGTGTCAATGTCACCAAGGTAGCATCCCAACCAAGGCAGGGTTACAGACTCAAATGCCGACTGGGCAGATGACAGAAATGAACACATTGGGCCACTTGTAAGATAGTGAACTGTCGCAGGGAGGCGGCAGATTCGTGGCAGATACCGTGGCACATGGAGCACTCCAGCAGCCCTGTCATCTCATCTGCCCCTTTTTTGAAATGCCACAAACTCAGACTTTTGATATAAAATTTCCCAAATCTTCAAAACTTGTGGGTATCCTAAAAAGCAGAGTGTGGCCTATTAGTTCACAACTGCCAATCTAAAATATCATAGCAATTTCATCATTTTAGCAGTAAAATGATGCAGAAAATGGAAACACCCACACCTGGTTTATTGTTGAATGTGTGTAACTGTCGTCTTTTTCTGGACACCAAGAGTTTCCTTCTCCCTAGCATCCAAAATTACATCCGGTATCAGTTCCCGTGAAAGTGTTGATCCTCACATCTCTGTGGTCTCACACCTAGCACACAGCCGTGTAAGATGCTTTTAAAGCAGCACCTGCTCCCTGAGTCTATGTAAATGAAAATACATGGAAGTCTTGACAAATGTTCAGTTACTCTGAGCAAAATCTGCTTAATTCAGGTGTCTCCAGTCCTTGATCTACTGTTTGCCCCAGTAAAATCCCTGTTTTGAGAGACTTATCCTCCAAAGTGAAAGTATTCAATAATATTTACTTTTAATCAGAATAAGACAAGGGTTCTTCGTAAGTGACTACCGCTCTGGCTGAAAATCTGTGCAGTCATATCGTGGGTAAATATTTGCTTTAAAATGCTGAAAATAGGGCAGACCTGTTATCATTATTTTTACAAACCTCTTAAGGATCCGAAACCTCACTGGTTCATTTCATGAACACAAATTTCAGGGAGCCGTTGTTTTTTTTTTTTTTTTTTACTTAACAAACATTTAGTCCCTGCCACTATTCTCATCTGTCTGATTACTGCTTGGGATTTTAACTATCCCTGCTTCCGCTCTTACCATATCCCCCATTATTTACATACACATACAAAAGGGCATTGTTTTGGACTAAGTTCCTGCATAGACCAGGACAAAAAAAAAAAAAAAAATCAAAATGGAGTCACTCGTGCTAAAATTTCACACCACCAGCTGAAACTAAGCTGTTTATCTGACCTTCTGGGAAATCAGGATTATAGAGAGATCAGCCAGATTTCACAAGCAGTTGGCATGATAATGGAGTTCCTTCTACTTTAATCCTTACACAGAAGTAACCTGAAAAAAGGGATGTTAACTAATCCATTATTTTCCTTTTATTCTGTCTCCCTGTCCCCACTGCATTAAAGAAAATAACTTTATAATTTGGACAGTATCCTAATAGGATGCCATCAGGTATCAGTGGAAGCAAATGGGGTTAGGTCATTAGTCTAGTCTGCACAGGGAAGAGACCGCCTCGCAGTTCAGCATATAACACAAGAATGTCCAGACACCAAAGCCTTGAGAGTCTCTCTCTCTCTCTCTCTCTCTCTCTCTCTCTCTCTCTCTCTCTCTCTCTCTCTCTCTCTGTTGCCTGGCCCACACCACCCTATCTTACAGAGTGCTACTTTTACCTTCACCTTCAATAAATCTGCATTTTGCTTCTGTGTGTTACTTCTGTGTGTCTTACTCAGTTCCTTGTTTGGGACACAAAGGACTTGGGCCCCAACTGGACGCCCCAAGAATAACATTTATGCCCAAGTCCTCTTCGGATATTTCAACTATGATCTTTAGGCAGATGTGACATTCTAATATCCTTTACCATTTGAAAACTTGTCCTTTCTCCATACACCAACCCAGGAACAATATTTTAGATTCTGTTTGACTTCAACAGAGCTATTTTTAAAGCTTTGTAAGTTCCTGACACCATTTCTTCCAGAGGATTAACCTACATAATATCAAGCATGTTAAAATGCACCCACATCCCATATTGCATTTAATGTGGATGATATAATTATATGGATTGAGCTGCAGGTGATTTACATATTCTTCAGTAAAGTCATTTGAATTTAATTTATTTTGATTTTTCAGGTGGTTTTCTTAAAACTTTGAACACATACGTGTGTGCACCCACATATATATGCATATATGTATGTATGTGTGTATATTTATATTTGTAACAGGGGCTTCTTAAAAATTGAGGATTTAGTATTTGGGCATGGTGGTGCATGCTTAAAATCCCAGTGGCTTGAGAGGTTGAGGCAAGAGGATCACAAGTTCAAAGCCAGTCTCAGCAATTTAGTGAGGCCCTAAGCAGTTCAGTGAGACCCTGTCTCTAAATAAAATATTAAAAATGGCTGGGGGGCTAGGGTTGTAGCTTAGTGACTTGTCTAGCATGTGTGAG
The DNA here is from genome assembly GCF_902686455.1 of Sciurus vulgaris. NCBI lineage: Eukaryota > Metazoa > Chordata > Mammalia > Rodentia > Sciuridae > Sciurus > Sciurus vulgaris. The sequence continues at coordinate 11,729,096 of NC_136479.1, read as the reverse complement.
GCACTGGGTTTGATGCTCAGCACTGCATATAAATGAACAAATAAAATAAAGGTCCTATTTGATATGGAAAATGACAAACCCCAAAATAGTGTGGCCTGAAGAGAGGGGATGAGAGAGAAGGTGATCCATTGATCCTTTCCCAATACATTCCTTCCCAGTGACAAGGCAGGCCCTGGGAAGAAATATCCATCAGGTCACAGTCTCTGGGAAGAGGCCAAGTATTGATCCTTCGCTAAACAAATCCTTTCCCAGATACTGACTGCTGCTGACCCCAGACCCTCTCCCATCTCGCCCAGTAAAACAGAACCCAAATTCCTGAGTGCCCAAATTGACATGCTCACTAATTAAGTCATTTCTCAGTGTCACCAATTTAAGCACAGACTCCCCCTTCGGGTGGTGGCTCATTTTCCACCAGGACAGTGGGTCCGTCCGAGGTGTAGTTCCCTTCCTGGAACTACAAAGGCTTTAGCTGATCTGTGAAGTTTGCCTCTGGTCAGGTCCTTTTGTGCTAGCAGGTCCATTGACAACTTAAAAAAAAATAAGGCTGGGGATGTGACTCAGTGGTAAAGCGCCCCCCCCCCCCCCCCCCCCCGGTTCAACCTCTGGTACCAAAAAGAATAATAAATTAGGATTTAAAAGATGACCCAATCATTGTCCTGATTGTCCCACTTATTTCTTCTTTTTAAATTATTTCTCTTTCCCAGTTTATCTCAAGTTCCAGAAACAGTGAGCCCTGCAGGCAATCACTTCAATTCGTGACTTGAAAATGATCCCAAGCAATACATTTCCCCGGTGCCAGCAGGATCCCACAGAACCAGATCAATCAGACAATCAGCCGGGGGTCTGCGGAGATGGCTTGCCTTCCCATCCCCCAGCTTGCTGGGTCCTTGCCCTCCACAATCTGGAGTTGCAGTCAGTGCTGGGGAGGGAGTTTTCCTGGGAGGTTGCTGGAGGGCTCCCTTCCGGTAGGCTACACCACATAAGCTCCTTTCCTGCTTTACCACGCCCTCTCTCCTTCTCCCTGACTTCAAACCTCTCCTGCCGCCCCCTCTCCTAATTGGATTCTTGAGGGGACAGGTGGTCAAACCTGGTCTGTCAAGACCCCAGACTTAGGCCTTTGGCCTAGGACTCAGGTTACATATATATTACATATTTCAAGTTTCGAACTTTTTATAGACCCTTAAAATGTTGAAAATCGTAAGCACCACACCCACAGTGCTCAAAGGATAAAATAGCCTAGAACTAGGCTTTTCACGCCCTGGAAAACAGGGTTTCTCAACTTGGCGTGATTGTATTTGGGACTGTAATTCTTTGTTGTAGAATGTTTAGCAGCACGCTGGCCGACACCCACTAGATGTCATACGCCTGCCAGCTGTGCCCACCAAAATGTCTTCAGACAGTGCCAAATGTCCCCTGGGGGTAGGGCTGCTACATAAAGTACAGAACGCCCAGTTAAATTGGGAATTCAGATAAATAACAAATAATGTTTCATTCCTATATCTATCAAAAGATTGTAACGATGTCATTTAAAGATCATAATTGGTTTTATTTTCAATTGTACAGTCAGGTAACTCTTCGTTCCATCAGATAGAATAAGTGTTCTAATGAGCTGAGCAGAACAAACTGGTTCTGTAGACACAGGAGGGCTGAAGAAAGCAAAAACATTGAAGGAGAGGCAGATTGGTCATTTTAAAGTGACTTTCCTTTAAGGCAGGGCCCAGGAGACAGAATAATAGAAAAATAACTCATTGGTTTAACATCAGTTTACTTCAGGTCACATCTTTTGTATAAGGATTAAAGCAGAGGAAAATTCATTATTATGCCAATTGAAACTAGCCTGTTTGAAAGAGTTGGCTCTGCTCTCATTTCTCCTGGTTTCTTGGAAGGCCAGATAAGCAGCTTAGTTTCAGTTTGGTGACAAGGAACCTTAGCAGGGGTGACACCATCTTTATTTTTATTCTCATCTTGTTGGGAGGTGGGAATTAGCTGTGCAGGAATCTAGTACAAAGCAATGGCCTCCTGTGATTTTTATTTAACATGCCCCAAATAAGATATTGGTGACATACCATACTTATACCAAAATATTACTCATAATTCAAATTTAACAGAGTGTCACATATTTTCATTTGCTGAATCTAGTGACCTTACCTGCGGGCATCAGGATCCTTTGTTCAGAACCATTGTCCTGGGTGAACAGACAATTGATGGATGGATTGACTGATTTTTGCAGTGCTAGGGATGGAACCCAGCTCATACTTAGACAGTGCCGTACCCCTGAGCTATACCTCCATCCTGGCCCTAGATCTATAACTCCCTCTGTCTACCTTCTTTCCCCTTTCTTTCCCACATGCTTGAGATTTAATGACATAGTACTCAATTCACTAACTAGCAACATCCAAGTAATCTACTTCTTTCCATTTCAGGAGATTTCTATGCATGAATGCAATTGACTTCAATATCAGTAATCATTGACACAGAACTCAACCAACCCATACTCATTGAACTCCTGTGGGCAAGACATTCAACTGGAGAGACAGAGAAGAAACACAAATCATGGCGTATAACTTCAATGAGCTTTGATATAGTTGGGGGGAAAGATAATATATTTGAGATTGCTTTCAACACAAAATAATATATATTTAAGTGCTCAGTTGGGTGGCATGGACTATAAGTGCTCCAAGAGTCAGAAGAAAAGAGTAACAAAGGTCAACACTCGCAGGGATGCTTTATGGCAAAGGAGCCAGGGCTGGGCACTCCCAGCACTGTTTCTCAGCCTGGCCCCAGGCAGCCACAGATCATCTCACTGTGGGTCCAGGACACCAGCCCTAAACTGGAAAAAAATTTCAGAAAATCTGCCTGAGCTGTAGAAAAATAACCAAAGAGAACCTGGCCTCTGCCCTGCCTTCCAGCCCCTTTTGCCCCTGGCGGGTAGAGGCTGCTGGATACAAAGGATGTGGCAGTAGGTTCCAGTACTGTCAGGTTATGACCTGGGCACAGGCATAGTCTCCCCTTTAATATCTGATAGGACACCCCATTTGGCCAGGGGATTTCACCACTGGGGCAAAGCAATTTTTGCTATAATAGTATCCCATACAACCCAATGCCTAGGGAGACTGGCAGAATAAATAACTGCACCCAGAAAAGAAAAAGATGGAAACGAAGGCCAACCTGTGCTTTGTAGGCAGCCTCTGCAAAGGGATCCTCAAGAAAGCCTAAAGAAAAGAATGGAAAAGGCCTCCTCCATTGCACAGCAATGTGCCTAGTAGAAGAAAGAGGCCCAAGAGGAGCCTCTGGGTGATTGACAGTGGGGAACCAAAGTTGATGGCATTGTGATAATGATAAGGCAGACAGGTCAGGCTCAAAGATACACTGTACTCCAACCCCTTGAATGCAATCTGGAAGGAAAAAGATCAAGGCACAGTTTTAGTATATGCTGGATGATCTAACCCTCTCCTGGGATGAAATTGTTGTGTAAATTAAATGCACAGGTAACATTCATAAGGACTGTTTCAGAATATTAATTTAAGAAAGGGTCCAAAAGTAGAAAAGATAAAAGAAAGTTATAAGTATGGAAATAGGGGGAATCCAAGATGGCGGTCTAGAGGGAGGCTGTATTCCTTGTCGCTCCGCAATGCCGGATTCAGGCAGAGGATATCTGTTTCTAGGTGAGGCAGTTTTTGCTGCTTATCGATCCCCTGCTCTTTACCCCATTTGTCTGCTGTGATGACCTGCAATCTGCCAGCATATCGACACCTTTTTTGAGAGCAGATTGCTCACTGTCAGGCATCTATCATCCGCCATTTGCCTGCCTCTTGCGGTCCATCGCCTGCCCTACCCCTATCCATCACCCAACGCTCAAGGTTCACCTCCCAATCATCCGACAGCTGCCAGCAGATTGAACGCAGACCACCAGTGGAGAACCAGCTGCTTGCTGCTGCCTGGAAGTTCACTGTCACAGTACCTGCAGGTTTGATTACACGTGGCTGTCGCCATTTTGAGACAACAGCCAGGCCCTGTAGGACCCCTGGCCGGACTGACTGAGTCCCGTCTCCAGGATCCCTCAGCCCAACCGATCACTCCCTGCCTCTGGGGCCCTCACATCGACTGACTGCTCCCTGCCACCAGGACCCCCAGACCAACTGACTGTGCCCTATCACCAAGAACCCAGACCAACTGATTGCACCCGGTCTCCTGGATCCCACAACCACACCAAACACACCCGACCTCCAGGACCACTGCCAGACCAACTGCATCCTGTCTCCAGGACCTCCAGGTGACCACGTCCACCCCTGAGCTGCAGCTCCCCATTTGCCAACACATTTGGAAGCCAGAGCAGCCATCTTGGACACTCCTGGAAGCCGTAGCTCCGATCTTCGGGTGGGGCAAATCCCATCCTGAGACGCCTGCTGGAGGCTTGAAGCTCATTGTCAGGTACCTCTTACACATCAGGCTACTGAACACTGGGAGGTTTCATTAGTATATGACTATTATACAGTAGATTTTCTTTTTTCTCCTTTTTTAAAAAAAATTTAAGTTTTTATTTCTTTACCTTTCTTGCTTTCGTTCCCTTCTGTTTACTTATTCCCTCAGAGTCACTTTCTCCCTTATTTACATGATGTTATTGTCCCCATAGGGGCTATTTGGTCTAGGATTGCACAGTGTCTGATTTGGGCACTGCTAATATTGATCTCCCCTTAAAGAAAGGGTTTTGGAAACCTATAGGGCCACTATAAGCCTATAGGGGGAAATCTGCAATACCCCAGATCTGCACTGCTAGAGGGGAAGATACATGATCAACATGAAAAAACAAGGGAAGAAAATGATCCAAACAAATCTAGATTCTATAGTAATAGAATCCAATGACAGTATGTTAGAAGAAATGTCAGAAAATGACTTCAGATTATACATGATTAAGATGATTCGCGAAGCAAAGGATGAGATAAGAGAGCAAATGCAGGCAATGAATGATAATACCAATAAGCTGAAAGAGCACCTGCAGGAAGCAAAAGATCATTTCAACAAAGAGATAGAGATTCTCAATAAAAACGAAATGGAAATCCTTGAAATGAAGGAGACAATAAACCAAATAAAAAACGCAATGGAAAGCATCACCAAAAGACTAGACCATTTGGAAGACAGAACCTCAGACAATGAAGACAAAATATTTAATCTTGAAAATAAAGTCGCCCAAACAGAGAAGATGGTAAGAAATCATGAACAGAATCTCCAAGAACTATGGGACAGCATGAAAAGACCAAATTTAAGAATTAGTGGGATTGAGGAAGGCACAGAAATACAAACCAAAGGAATGAACAACCTATTCAATGAAAAAATATCAGAAAATTTCCCAAACCTGAAGAATGAAATGGAAAATCAAATACAAGAGGCTTACAGAACACCAAATGCACAAAATCACAACAGATCCACACCAAGGCACATTATAATGAAAATGCCTAACATTCAAAATGAAGATAGGATGTTGAAGGCAATGAAAGAAAAGCATCAGATTACATATGGGAGAGACCAATACGGATAGCAGCTGACTTCTCAACCCAGACTCTAAAAGCTAGAAGGGTCTGGAACAACATATTTCAAGCTCTGAAAGAACATGGTTGCCAACCAAGAATCCTATACTCAGCAAAACTAACCTTCAGATTTGAAGATGAAATAAAATCCTTCCATGATAAACAAAAGTTAAAAGAATTTACAAATAGAAAGCCTGTGCTACAGAATGTTCTCAACAAAATATTCCATGAGGAGGAAATGAAAAACAACAGTGGAGGTCAGCAAAGGGAGGAACTACCTTAGAGAAAAACCACTCAAAGGAGAAACCAAGCCAACTTAAAAACCAAAAATAAGCCAAATGACTGGGAATACAAATCATATCTCAATAATAACCCTGAATGTTAATGGCCTAAACTCATCAATCAAAAGACACAGACTGGCAGAATGGATTAAAAAGAAAGACCCAACAATATGCTGCCTGCAAGAGACTCATCTCATAGAAAAAGACATCCACAGACTAAAGGTGGAAGGATGAGACAAAACCTACCATGCACATGGACTCAGTAAAAAAGCAGGGGTTTCCATCCTTATATCAGATAAAGTGGACTTCAAGCCAAAGTTAGTCAGAAGGGATAAAGAAGGACATTTCATACTGCTTAAGGGAACCATAAATCAGGAAGACATAATGATAGTAAATATTTATGCCCCAAATAATGGTGCATCCCTGCACATCAAACAAATCCTTCTCAATTTCAGGAATCACATAGACCACAACACAATAATTCTGGGTGACTTTAATGCACTGCTGTCACCACTAGATAGATCTTCCAAACAAAATCTAACCAAAGAAACCATAGAACTCAATAACACAATCAATAACCTAGACTTAATAGACATATATAGAATATTCCATCCATCAACGAGCAGATACACTTTCTTCTCAGCAGCACATGGAACCTTCTCAAAAATAGACCATATGTTATGCCACAAAGCAGCCCTTAGGAAATGCAAAAAAATAGAGATACTGCCTTGTGTTCTATCAGATCATAATGGACTGAGAGTACAAATCAATGACAAAGTAAAAAAAGGAAATTACTCCAACACTTGGAGACTAAATAATATGCTATTGAATGAAACATGGATAACAAAAAACATCAGGGAGGAGATTAAAAAATTCTTAGAGGTCAATGAGAATGATGATACAACATATCAAAATCTCTGGGACACTATGAAAGTGGTACTAAGAGGAAAATTCATTGCATGGAGCGCATTCCAGAAAAGAATGAAAAGTCAACAACTAAATGACCTACCATTACAGCTCAAAGCCCTAGAAAAAGAAGAGCAGAATAATAGCAAAAGTAGTAGAAGACAGGAAATAATTAAAATCAGAGCTGAAATCAATGAAATTGAAACAAAAGAAACTATTCAAAAAATTGACATAACAAAAAGTTGGTTCTTTGAGAAAGTAAACAAAATAGATAAACCCTTAGCCACACTAACAAAGAGAAGGAGAGAGAAGACTCAAATTACTAAAATTTGTGATGAAAAAGGAAATATCACAAAGACACCACTGAGATACATAACATAATGAGAAGCTACTTTGAAAATCTGTATTCCAACAAAATAGAAAGTACCGAAGACATTGACAAATTTCTAGAGACATATGCTCCTCCCAAACTGAACCAGGAGGACACACACGATTTAAATAGATCAATATCAAACAATGAAATAGAAGAAGCCATTAAAAATCTACCATCCAAGAAAAGCCCAGGACCAGATGGATTCTCAGCCGAGTTCTACAAGACCTTCAAAGAAGAACTCATTCCAATACTTCTCAAAGTATTCCAGGAAATAGAAAAGGAGGGTACCCTACCAAACTCATTCTATGAAGCTAATATCACCCTCATACCCAAACCAGGAAAAGACACATCAAAGAAAGAAAATTTTAGACCAATATCCTTGATGAATGTAGATGCTAAGATCCTTAACAAAATATTGGCAAACTGTATCCAAAAACATATTAAGAAAATTGTGCACCACGATCAAGTGGGGTTCATCCCTGGAATGCAAGGATGGTTTAACATCCGTAAATCAATAAACATAATCCATCATGTCAATAGACTTAAGGATAAGAATCATATGGTTATTTCAATTGACGCAGAAAAAGCATTTGACAAAATACAACACCCCTTCATGCTGAAAACACTAGAAAAAATAGGGATAGTAGGAACATACCTGAACATTGTAAAGGCTATTTATGCTAAGCCCATGGCCAACATCATTCTTAATGGAGAAAAACTGAAACCATTCCCTTTAAAAATGGGAACAAGACAGGGATGTCCTCTTTTACCACTTCTATTCAACACTGTCCTCAAAACTCTAGCCAGAGCAATTAGGCAAACTAAAGAAATTAAAGGGATACAAATAGGAAAAGAGGAACTTAAGCTGTTACTATTTGCTGATGACATGATTCTATATTTAGAGGATCCAAAAACCTCCTCCAGAAAACTTCTAGACCTCATCAATGAATTCAGCAAAATAGCAGGCTATAAAATCAACACACATAAATCTACAGCATTTTTATACGCAAGCGACGAAACAGCTGAAAGGGAAATGAGGAAAACAACTCCATTTGCAATAGCCTCAAAAAAAAAAATAAAATAAAATACTTGGGAATCAATCTAACCAAAGAGGTAAAAGGTCTCTACAATGAAAACTACAAAACACTGAAGAAAGAAATTAAGGAAGACCTTAGAAGATGGAAAGATCTCCCATTTTCTTGGATAGGCAGAATTAATATTGTCAAAATGGCCATACTACCAAAAGTGCCATACAGATTCAATGCAATTCCAATTAAAATCCCAATGATGTACCTCACAGAAATAGAGCAAGCAATCATGAAATTCATCTGGAAGAATAAGAAACCCAGAATAGCTAAAGCAATCCTTAGCAGGAAGAATGAAACAGGGGCTATCGCAATACCAGAACTTCAACTATACTACAAAGCAATAGTAACAAAAACAGCATGGTATTGGCACCAAAATAGACAGGTAGATCAATGGTACAGAATAGAGGACACGGACACAAACCCAAATAAATACAATTTTCTAATACTAGACAAAGGTGCCAAAAATATGCAATGGAGAAAAGATAGCCTCTTCAACAAATGGTGCTGGGAAAACTGGAAATCCGTATGCAACAGAATGAAACTAAACCCCTATCTCTCACCCTGCACAAAAATCAACTCACAATGGGTCAAGGACCTTGAAATCAGACCAGAGACCCTGCATCTTATAGAAGAAAAAGTAGGTCCAAATCTTCACCTTGTTGACTTAGGATCAGACTTCCTTAACAGGACTCCCATAGCACAAGAAATAAAAGCAAGAATCAATAACTGGGATAGATTCAAACTAAATAGCTTTCTCTCAGCAAAGGAAACTATCAGCAATGCGAAGAGAGAGCCTACAGAGTGGGAGAATATCTTTGCCTCTCATACTTCAGATAGAGCACTAATTTCCAGAATATATAAAGAACTCAAAAAACTCTACACCAAGAATACAAATAACCCAATCAACAAATGGGCTAAGGAAATGAATAGACACTTCACAGAAGAAGATCTACAAGCAATCAAAAGATATATGAAAAAATGTTCACCATCTTTAGTAATAAGAGAAATGCAAATCAAAACTACACTAAGATTCCATCTCACCCCAATTAGAATGGCTATTATCAAGAACACAAGCAACAATAGGTGTTGGAGAGGATGTGGGGGAAAAGGTACACATACATTGCTGGTGGGACTGCAAATTAGTGCAGCCACTCTAGAAAGCAGTGTGGAGATTCCTTAGAAAACTTGGAATGGACCTACCATTTGACCCAGCTATCCCACTCCTCGGCCTATACCCAAAGGACTTAAAATCAACACACTACAGAGATACAGCCACATCAATGTTCATAGTGGCTCAATTCACAATAACCAGACTATGGAACCAACCTAGATGTCCTTCAATTGATGAATGGATAAAGAAACTGTGGTATATATATACAATGGAATATTACTCAGCTATAAAGAATAATAAAATTATGGCATTTGCAGGCAAATGGATGAAATTGGAGAATATCATGTTAAGTGAGGTAAGCCAATCTCAAAAATCCAAAAGAGGAATGATCTCACTGATAAGCGGATGATGACACTTAATGGGGGGTGGGAGTGGGACAAGAATGGAGGAAGGAGGGACTGTATAGAGGGAAAAGAGAGGTGGGAGGGGTGAGGGGGAAGGAAAAAATAATGGAATGAATCAAACATCATTACTCTATGTAAATTTATGAATATGCAAATGGTATGCTGTTACTCCATGTACAAACAGAAACAACATGTATCCCATTTGTTTACAATAAAAATAAATAAATTAATTAATTAATTTTAAAAAGTATGGAAATGTATTTTAATACAGAAAATTAGAAGGTAAAAGAAATGTTTCTGAATGAGAAAGCCTTTTGTCTGGCCAAGTAATATTCTTGGGCTATAGTTCAAGATGAAAGAGGACAAAACTAAAGATGTAAAGTTGTGAATGTCTAAGTAAGTCACAGAAGATTTGTGAAAGGTAAATGTCAAAAAGTTTGTGATTTAATTGGCTATAATTAGCACAATTGAACTTTATTGTACTGATATGAAGGAAAGTCTTAAACATTTACCTGCTGTTATCTATTGAGGTAAATTTCTTGTGTTTGTTAGGTTTCATTACTTGAGAAAAATAAGTTTTAAAGGAATTGGGGTTTGTACCTGCTTTAAAGTCTTGAATGACTACTTTGTAACTGGTTAAACAAACAACTGTTATTTAGGTTATAACAATATTGTTGATACCCAAAATATATATGACTAGGTATATGTATGCATCTGAGAACTATATCTCTCTAAGCCTTGCCTAAGTGTTATATAAAAGTTTATAAAATGGTATGTAAGCTTATCAGCAAGATAACCAATAAGTGCTCTCTTTTATACATTGCATCTGACAAAGAAGGGCCACACTGTCATTTGAAGACCTGTCCTATATCTGTTTGCTTCGACTAAGTCAATTTCTGATCATTAACACTGTGTCCTAGGATTTCCTAGAGAGATTTCCAAGAGATTTAAGGCTATCCTTTGATTTTTGTTAACCCGTGCAGATCTGTGATTGCTGTTACCATACACTCTGGATTCTAATTTGTACTTTGAAATTTAAACTTAGTTAAATGTAAAGCTTAGGAGAGCGCTTTGCCAAATGGTGTTCTCCAAACTAAAATGATCTATATCAAAAGCCTCATAATTGTATAGAAATAACAAATTTGGTTGGTATTTATTCATGTCATTTGATGCTTCACAGCTGGATAAAGTAACCTGTTGGGGCTGGGATTGTGGCTCAGTGGTAGCGCACTCACCTAGCCCTGTGAGGCCCTGGGTTCAATCTTCAGCACCACATAAAAATAAAATAAAGGTATTGTGCCCACCTACAACTAAAATATTTTTTTAAAATAATCTGTTGTCAATTATATACAACTTTGTGTTGCTCTTCACACTAAAATAGGAATTTAAATGTATTTTTGGAAGATAATAAGGACAGCCCCATCTGTTTAAAGGTGACATTGTAAAACATGGAAACATTCTGCTACTTTTTCCACAAAAAAGAAAGTTAAAAGCTCTCTTCGCCTTTCTTTGATTCATGTTTCAGATGTAAAGTTCTACCATGTTATTTGTGAAGAGCCCCACCTTACCTGAGATAAGGCCCTGTCTCCCACCTTACTCCATGTTAAAATGGTTCCAAAATAGTCATTCATTTAAGGTTCATTTAAAGTTGGGTTCAAAGGATTGGTTTTTGTGTAAAGATTACTATGATCTCAGACAGAGGCTATAATACATAACTAGGTAAAGGTTCAAGATTATAAAAGTCATTTTTTCTTGGTTCATAGCTATTACACAAACTGAATCTGTTTTTGCTCTGGAATTTCATTTTGTATTTTCCTTGTAAACTTTATAACTGTTGGCTGTTAGTGTTTTGCAGAGGTACTACTTCTTAAAAAAATTAATTAAAAAAAAATACCTGGATTAATTTGAGGTAATTAGCCATTACCTACAGGGCAGATAGTATCTAATGCTGATTTGTGGTACTAATATTAACCCCAATTAAATAAAAGGGGTATCTGTAAAATTACAGATACTGTTATTCCCTCCTTAAGACTGGTAAAACTGACTTGCTAGGTGTTTAAAACCAAAAAACTTGGAGACCAAAGTCAAAGAGGTGAAAGGCCCAAGGGAAAAGCAGCCAACACTTTAGCCCCTGCCCTTTAAGGTCATCCAGGACCCAGAGAATAAGGGGACCCCTCTCTGGATCCGGCAACTCTGCTGAGTCACCCAATCTGCTGATCAGTGAGATTGAGAGGACCCTAGAGAGCAGGAAGCTAACCAGTGCACATTCCGCAAAGAGGAGGGTCATTGGAGACAGAAATGCCCCTGATGCTTCCAAGAGAAAACACATATGGTCAGCCAGCCCCCAACCCATCCTGGCAGGTGGCACCACTGGTAGAGAAAAGCTAAAGGAGCCAGGAGGCTTCACACATGTCCCCAAGAGTGATCTCTGAGGAATCTCAGTTGATTTTAGAGCGGATAGGAACAAGGTCAATTTGACCAACTTGGTCCTAAACACCTGGCTGGAGAGTATAGCCTGAGCTCAGTCCTACATGGACATTTAAAAGGAAAAACAATGGTTTTTAATGTAACTTAAGATGTACACTTGTGTCAGCCCCACCAAGTAAGTAAAGCTGGAAGGGTTCTTATGTGAGAGCGCCTAATAATAATGACAAGAGTCACAAATTTGTCTTGAGTTAATTGAGTTTGATTTCATAGACCTACAAATCTTCCTAACCTCCTATGTTGATGAACTTGGTCTGTTTCTCACGGATAAGATTATGAGTTACTGTCCTCATGGTTTTCAGAGACTGACTGAAATACTAATTGCTTTTGTGCTAATTACAAAAACATAATGCTTTGCTGTCTTTATTGATGTCCTAGCATGACCCCTGCCCTATGTATGCCTTCTCCAGTGACCTGCCATCTGCCACTGTGGACCTCTGAACCACTCTGATGCTGAATGCACTTTAACTGTCCATGCCCCACCTGATGGAGAACAAAGACTTTGGGTTACTTCCCCCAACTTTGCCCTCTTTCAGCAGGAAGCAGTTTGGAGATGTTGTCACCCACTTTCCATAGAAATGGAAGCTAGAAATTGACAGTGGGGAGATGTAACAGTGGTTCACTTTATGCTTTGAATACAGACCTGGCTGTTCTGCCACTGCAACTTATTTTTAAATGGACATGTTTCTTTCTCTTCCTCTCCCTAATTTCAGGGGAAACAGGGTTACTTTTCTTCCCCATCTTCTGCAGCCTTATCTGTCCCTGAGTACACACCCACCATAGGAACAAAGTAACCCAGACTTTGGAGATGGTACCAGAAGACCTCAGAGATGATGATCTCCCAGTTGAATTGGGAGACTTACAATTACAACTCCAACAGAGAACACGTGGAATGTAGCCTTTAAGTCACCTCCTTAAGAGCCCCCTGTTCCTGCTGATGGGCAGAATCACAGCCTTTGGGGCAGGAGTCCCCTGCGTTTCTCCCTTGCTAGTAAAGCAGTAAACCTTCTTTTTCCTTTTTCTCAAAACCATGGCCTCATTATCAGATTGGCATTGGGGACAAGGACTGAGTTTTCAGGAACAGGTCTACAGTAGGGAAAGCATATGGGAAATAGTAAGTGTTTTGATTTTAGCAGTTCACATTTGCCTGTATGTCTGGCTTTCTTTCTTTCTTTTTCTTTCTTTCTTTTTCTTTCTTTCTTGGGCAGTGCTGGGGATGAGACCTAAAGACCTCCCATCTATGTGACTGACCTGAACCCCTGCTATATCATTCACCATTCTCTCTCCACATTCACATTTAAAGATTAGCTCTCTAGGGGGGATGGGAATAGGAAAGACAGTGGAATGAATCAGACATCACTTTTCTATGTTCATATATGAATACACAACCAGTGAAATGTCACATCATGTACTACCATAAGAATGGGAAATTATACTCCATGTATGTTTGATATGTCAAAATACACTCTGTCATGTCTATCTAAAAACAATAAATAAAGAGAAAAAAATAAAGATTATCTCTCTAGCCTTCACCTTATAATTTACTTTTCATAAGCTTTTTTTTTTTAATATAGTGAAAAGTTTTTCAATCCTTTAGGTAAATCTTTAATTGCTCCAAACTTTTGAGAGATGACTTGAGATATGCATATTGTCTTTTGAATTTTCTCCCAGAGGGTTAAATAAGCTACTTGTAATCGTTAGCTCTATTCAGAAATCCTCACATCACCTGTAGGAAATTCTCTAGTACTTATTCTCAAAAACTCATTATTGGCCAAAAGCCTAGAAATCATGATTTGCTTTTAGCATTTTTATCATTACAGAGCAAAAACAGTCTGCAAAAATTTGACAGATTATTATTTCTGCTTGGTAGGGTTATATCTTCCTGTTCGGGCTATTAATTTAATACTTCATATCCCTTTATTAAGTCCTCTAAATATTATTAAGCATTTTCTCTGGCATTCAACTCAGACAAAACTGATTTTTTGCACTTTTCTTTATTAGCAACAAAATTAAATTAGCCCAACTCTACAAGAACCTTTACTAACACACTGAGAACATTCTAATATTCAAGTAAGAGATGTGCTATTAAGGAAAGCAAATGGAATTTGGGAATGCTTTCCCTTTGGTTTCACAACTCTGAAGCAGAAAGCATTTAGACAAAATGATACAGAGAACTTCACAAACCTGACACACGAGCTGTACATGTAACTTCATTTGATTTGCTCCATCCCTGTTTGTGGGGAGCCATCCATGTTGAGCAGAATCAGACTTGGCTGAGCCATGGGCTACCAAGGTCCGATTCCCAGGAACAGACAGACATGAGAAACTGTTTCGGACAGCCTGGGGTAGGTGGCCCTGTGCAGAGGTGGCTCAACCCTGAGGAAATGCTAATTCTGTAAGCAAATGGCTTCCCTAACTCCACCCCATCCTGTTCCTCACAGAAGAAGCCCCTCCCAGTCTGGGCCCCTTTACCTATGTGACTATAAATAAAGGTGAAGGTGGGGTCCTCCATCTTATTGGAGGTCAGATCTGGTATGGCCCAATCCATCACACCCACCCCCTCCATTTGAAAAAGATTATTGACTCTTGTGTTTATTAATTAGATGTTTATTAGTATTTAATTGATCACCGGCACCATCATCCTCCGACAGAAACTCTTCCCCTCATCACAAAGGATGTGGAAAAACCCCACACCTGTTCAAATTACAGAGCTAAAAACCAAGTGTTGTGCATAGGGAGGAGGATCTGGTCTCCAACACGCCAACTGATTTCCTGACAATAGTTTCTATTCCCATCATAGCCACAAAAGTTCAATTATAATAAACTGTTAAAACAACAGAACAATGGAAAGGGACCTAACACAAAGGTGGATAAAAACAGAAAGAGCAGCCAGCAAATTGGTTCAGCTTCCTGAGCCTCAGAAAGATCTATGTGACCTACAGGCATGTGAGTACACAGTCCCTGGCTGCATAATGACATTTAGGTCAATGATGGACCACATTTGTGGCCCTGTAAGATCATAAAGGAACTGGAAAATCCCATCACCTTGTGATGTCATCGCTGACACAATGTCACAAGGCACTGCATTTGTGTTGGTGCTGCTGTAAACAGGCCTGGTGTGCTGCCAGTCATATGAAATAAAGCACAATTATGTACAGTGTATGATACTTGATAATAAACCACCATTACTGGTTTATGCGTTTGCTCTGCTATACTTTGATCATTAGTTTAAAGTGAACGCCTACTTATCAAAACAGTTTATTGTGGCTGGGGTAGAGTGCTTGCCTAGCATGTGCTTGTCCCTGGGTTTGATCTCTAGCAGCAGCAGAATTTTTTAAAAAACAAAAGTTTAGTGGAAAACAGTATATGACGTCATATAGAGCCAGCAGATGTGTAGGAAGCCCCTCTCTCGTGCGCGCTCTCTCTCTCTCTTTCTCATCATCTTGGTGTTGGAATTGAACCCAGGGCCTCCGCATGCTAAGCATGCACTCTACCATGCCTCTGCATCATGTTCTCCTGTCTTGATTGGGCCTTGTGTTGTTTTGTTCATCATAGGCCCAGAAACAATGGGTTATCCCATGCCATACAGCCTAGTGTGCAGTAGTCTAGACCATCTGGGTTATGTAAGCACACTCAGAGATGTTCACACAACAAAATCGCCTAACCACACATTTCTCTGAAGTTATTAGGCTGTTGTTAAGCTGTTACCCACGATCTGCCGGTCCCTCTCCTAAAAGGGGGAGCTCCCCACAAAGAGTATCTTTTCCAGTCAGGTGTTGCAAAGCCAAATTCGAGACTGAGGTTGAGCAGCAAGAGCACAAGTTTATTCAGTGACCAAAGAATGGAGAAAGGGGAGCCTACCTCAAAAATGCCTGTTTCAGATGGAGAAATCATAGATTTAGAGCAAAAGAAATAAGGGGGAAGGATTGGCTAATGGAGCAGAGGCGCTGTTCATGTCTTTTCTTGGCATAGGCAGCAGTTTCCTGGAACTCAATTCACCATTTTGTTGTTGTTGTTTGTTTGTTTTTCTGCTCCTTTTATGGCCTGGTGCTTGCTGTCATGGCGGCTGGTAGGTGCATCACTTACCATGGGAGTTAGATTCTCATGAAGCTAGAGGTCACCTGGAGGGGTCATCCCTGGCAGCCATCTTGGATCCGACCAGTCTGGGGCTCGCCTACCTGAAGAGAACTTTGGATATCCTGACCGCAAGGTTCAGCAGGATAGGGCAGCTGGAAATGCAGTGAGGCCACGTAGGGCGCGCCCTGGGTAACAGAGATGGAGGGACTGCACATTCTTAAACAGGATGAACCTATGTTTGCTAACTCAACTATAGAACAATCTATTTTTCAAATGCACAGTCTCAGTTCCTTCGTTGAATGTGTTCAGGGAAGTCTGCTTTGGTTACAATCGTAGGAATGAATTTGAATCACAGAAGAAATTACTGGACTCTGGATCAAAAAGACCATATGAAAATAGTGGAAAATGTGACACCAGTAACTTCAAACAGATTTAAGTGTGCCTCCTTGGTACTTAGAAGATTTTATTTAGAGACAGGGTCTCAATAAGTTGCTTAGGGCCTCACTAAGTTGCTGAGGTTGGTCCCGAACTTGCAATCCTCGCAAATTTGCTGGGATTACAGGTATGTGCCACCGCACACAGCTAAGATGATCTTAAGACTGAGTTTTTTCTATTTATGCTACAAAAAGAATGAGAAAACACTTGGAAATGATTTCAATTCCAAGTTTTCAGATCTATAACCATACATACTGGAAAATGTGGAAGAATTCAGTAAGTGGTGAAGAACACACAGAAAGATGAGGGCAACTTGTATCTCAATCCAAAGGAAAGGTGTAAATATTGTAAATTGCAAGCTGAACACAGTGGTATGTGCCTGCGATTGCTACAGGGCATGAATTTGAGACCAGCTTGGGCAACAGTGAGATCCCGTCTCACAAAAAGAAACAAACAAAAACATCTTGTATTTGCAGTAAAGACTATTAGGAAAGATTATAGGTTATAAATCTCATTACCCTTCTATATTTCTCAGATTAATCATATCATCAATAACAAAATAGTCGGCCATTTGCTGTACTTAATTAAAATTCATTTATTTTTCTTATACACTGTCATACTACATCAAAATTTTAATGTACATAAATAATACATAAAATTTGAACTTGAAAATGAAGCAAATAGTGTTGCTTTGACAATACTTCCCATCAGAAATAGGAAAAGAACATTCTGGCCACGTGGTTCAGAGGAACAGGACACTGTTACAAGTATTAGAAAATAAGTAGATAGAACATTCATCATGAATACTAAATGACAATGTGCAACACGGCAGGAACCAAGGTCAAATACCCAGCATTTGACCTCAGGATAGAAGCAAAGAATAGCCCTGCGGTAGCCGTCTAGTGGTAGTAGTAGAAGGCTTGCCACTTAACAGGAACCAGTTCTCAGTCCCCAACAGGCACAAATTCATAGCACACACCTTCCATCCATTCGCAACCCAACATGGAAAGGTAGTCAATTCTATTATTTGGCAATTGTTTGGCTACCTGGATGAATTTCCATTTTCAGGTCACATGGACTTTCTTGCCCTGGGGAGTGAAATGCAGAAAAGGAAGACCAAGGGGCACCTACATATTGTGATTTCAGAGGCCCCAGAAAGGAACATTTACTGCCATTCTATAACAGGTGTGATCTTCTGGTCATTACTCAGACAACCCGCTAGTTTGCACCATGACCTATGAAATATTAACACATGTATACAAAGGTTATTTAGTGATTATTCCATCCAACTTTTAATTTTTATTTATTTATTTGAAGGGTTCTGGGGATCAAATCCAAGTCCTTATGCATGCTAGGCAAATGCCCTACCACTGAGCAACATTTCCCATTCCTGGCTCCATTTAACTCTCCCTCGTTTTTTTGTTTTTTTTTTTTTTTTTTTCTTTTTCCTGGGTTCCAGGAATAGAACCCAGGGGTGCTTAACTACTGATTCACATTCCCAGCCCATTTTTTACTTTGAGACAGGGTCTCACTAAAAAGTTGCTTAGGGTCTCGCTAAGTTGCTGAGGCTAGTCCTCCTGCCTCAGCCTCCCAAGCCACTGGGATTATAAGCATGCGCCACTGCGACCAGCTTCCATTCAACCTTTAAAGACCAAGCCCCTGGTCTTGTAAAGATGGGGAGAAACATGAAAAGATGTTCTTCTGAGGGATACTTGCAAGCAGGACTGAGGACCCAAAGCCCACAAGTCATTTCCACCTCCAAGCAAACAGAATTGTCTGGCCCTGGGGGCTGGAGCTGGAGGGAGTCTGTGCTGTACAGAGATTAACACAGTAGAGCTATCTGCATATAGAGATGAAGTGAACCAGTGATCAGTTCAGACTTGAGCAAAAAGAGACAGAAAAAAAATCCACAACTACACTAATTCATTCAAAAATCCTGCTGAGTTTCTGCTCTGTGCCCACCCCGTGTGGGACCCCTCAGATACAAACATGAATAAGAAATACATTCTTCCTTCAAGAAGTTCACAGTCTGGTAGGGAAGACAGATACACAGAGAATGACTAGACACTGCAAAAACTCACAATCATGGCAATGATCTTTGCCAGGCTGGTTTTCATCCAACAGGAATTGGATGGCATCGTGTAAAGTGTACCAGGAATCTTCTGCCAAAAATATAACCTCCTCTCTCTCCCCACAGAAAGAGTTCCTGAAAAGCCATCCAAAGATATGTTCATGTTAGCAATTAAAAAACAAATCTAGGGTTGGGGATATCGCTCAATTGGGAGAGTGCTTGCCGGTCAAGCACAAGGCCCTGGGTTCAATCCCCAGCACTGCAAAAAAAGAAAAATGAAAAGAAAAAAACAATAAATCTAACTACAAGAATGGGATCCTAATTAGAAAAAGTTATATTACATGAATGTATAATATGTCAAATACACTCTACTGTCATTTATATCTAAAAAGAACAAATTAAAAACTTTTTTAAAATCTAGAAAGGTTTTTCTACACATTATAGTCAAATAGTTTATTAAGATGGCTTTTGTAACAGGAGTTTTGAGAGGCAAGGAAAAGAAACAAGAACTAATTTGAAAGATAGAGCACTACAGCCAGAGAGAGAAAAGGGGCATCCAGAGGTTGGAGAGAGCAAAAGGGGGCTACCTCTTCTCCAATGCACGGTTGTCACCATCACTTGGGTACTGACCCCAAACTTAGGCCCATTATTCTAACCTCCCTGGAGTGCTGAAGGGGTCCAGGTACTGGCAATGGTGAAGGGCAGGTGATCTAGATTTTGTTTTTGTTTTGGTCGTTCTCTTTGGGGAGGCTGGGGATGGAACCCAGGGCTCACACATGCTGAGCATATGTCCTACCCCTGAGCCGCACCTCCAGCCCTGGAGAGGGGGGCGTTGGTGGAGACCCCCACACAGAACAAGGAAGAGACACATGAATAAAGTGAAGAAAATAAAAATTAAAAAAAAAAAAAAGATTCAGTGAAGGAAAGATTGATAGACCAAGAATAGAAAAAGACAAGCTTTCACTGAATGTGTACCAAAAATCTTACTCAGTTATTAATTATTTTCTTCTATTCACATCTCTTTACAGGCTCTTTATCTTTAAACTCCAGATTTCCCTTTTTACTTACGGGCTGCTGGCAGTATTAAAAGAAAATATTTCAATAGTTCCTTACATTTTCAGCAATTTGAGTTCCTTTACAGTCTGTAGCTTATGAGTAACACTGGATTAAATGAAGTCAATCCAAAGTCAAAAACTGCAGGCACAGAAATCCATTAACTTTTTAATACTCTCAGAAGATGAACCTAATTTTAAATGAAAGCTGCTTCTAAAACTATATTATGGTTGTTTTAGACCATAATTTGTTTTGGCAAACACTCTGTAGAAATTCACATGAAATTCCACTGAACTAAAAGTAAATTGCCATGTAGCAAAAAAAATATTTTTAGATCGCTGCAAATAGATCCTAAAGGATGATGGACTTTGGAAGAAACACTGTAATCAAATAAAATACATCGTGATGGCACATGGGTTAGAAATTGTCCCAGGTAATCTGTCTCTATTAAAGAGACTATCTACATTTAATTTGGTCAGTTGATGTGAAGGCCCTATGAGATACAACCCAAAGTGCCAAAGTTAATTTTCTTTATACGGTTTTAATTTGAAAGAGATAGGATAAATTTTTCCTTAATTTATTAGGGACCAAAATCATAGTCATTAATGAAAATGTTCACTCTTTGAACCATAACTTTTAGTATCTGTTATTTCTTTCATTCTTTAAACAGTTTCTTATTTTGGCCCAAAGAACGCAATGCACATATGGTAATAATTAAATTTTCCCGAAACTTCCTTCTGCTGAGCTAAATTCAGTGGGACCCATAACTACCAAATTCACTGACACTACAGAGGACAAATAATCCATTACTCTCTCCACCAAATTACCCTACTGAACAGATCTTGAGAAAAATAAAGAAGTCTCAGAAAAGACTCTCACACTTTGTTAGATTTTAAACATACCCATCCTCTCAAATAACTTTCATTAATTTGCCTACACATGAAAAAGACTGATTAGGTGCAAATTATGCATGATTTTTAATTAAAGTGAGTTAGATGAAAGTAGCTACATTTTTCAAAGTTGCAGAATGGTTAGTGGAAATTTCCCTCTGTGTTAGAAGTTACGTCTCTTTTTCTTGTTTTTCTTTTCTTTCTTTTTTTAATTTTTTTTTTATTTTTGCAGTGCTCCAGATCAAACCCAGGCAAATGCTAGGCAAATGCTCTGCCACCGAGTCCCACCCCCAGCCTCCAAGTACGTCTCTGTACGCTCCCCTTCAAGACCCCGTCTCCATTCATATAGAAGGAAGGCTCCCCTCTGCACCAAGACACCATTTTTCAATTTTCTGGTAAGGGTCAGGTCTCTTGAGACTGCAGATGGAAACTAGATGTTCAAAAATTCTGCAACGTAGTACTTAATTATAATTATCCTGGATACACTTTTTTAAAATTTTTTTTATTTTTAGAGACTGCATTTTGATTCATTGTACACAGATGAGGTATAACTTTTCCTTTCTATGGTTGTACATGATGTAGATTCACACCATTTGTGTAATCATACATGTACATAGGGCAATGATTCTGTCTCATTCCACCATCTTTCATACCCCTGCCCCTCCCCCCTCTCATTTCCCTCTACGTATTCCAAAGTTCCTCCATTCTTCTCTTACCCTCCACTCCCCCATTATGTATCATCATCTACTTATCAGGGAAAACATTCAGCCTTTGCTGTTTTGGGGATTGGCTTATTTCATTTAGCATGATATTCTCCAATTCCATCCATTTACCTGCAAATGCCATAATTTTATTCTTCTTTATGACTAAATAATATTCCATTGTGTATATATACCACAGTTTCTTTATTCATCTACTGAAGAGCATCCACGTTGGTTCCACAATCTAGTTATTGTGAATTTAGCTGCTATAAACATTGATGTGGCTGTGTTACTATAGTATGTTGATTTTAAGTCCTTTGGGTATACACTTTTTTGATGATACAATTTGCTTTGTGTTAACAAATAGCTCTCCTGTTGTATTAACAACTTTTGAAATAATGCAAATAACAAATTGTTTTAGAATTCAACCATCTAGAAACTTCCTTAGTATTGTTCAAATGTAAAATACATTAATATCTATTACATTTGAATAAATTATATACTTAAGTTACATGTTTATGAATTATATAAACATATTACAAGTTATACAAATTATAGGCTTAAAAATTTACATATACATTCTTAAATTGATCTTAAATATAAATTCTCAAGACAAATTAAAGAGTTTTAAGAAAAAAAGGGTTCAGAGGCCCGGCCTGATGGTGCGGACCTGTAATCCCAGCAACTCGGGAGGTTGAGGCAGGAGAATCACAAGTTCAAGCCCAGCCTGGGCAATTTAGCAAGGTTCTATGCAACTTAGTGAAAACCTGTCTCTAAATAAAATACAAACAAAAATGGCTGCGAATGTGGCTCCATGGTAAAGTACCCCTGGGTCAAATCTCTAGTACCAAAAATAAAAAGAAAGAAAGAGGAGTTCAGGGCTTCACATCCAGAAAACTGGGAAATATACTATTGGAAGTGACAGAATTGTGGGGTAATTCTTGGGTGAAAGAGGCTGAAACTTCTTGAGATATTCACATCATTTTTATTTATTTTTAATTTTTTAAATTTTATTTTTATTTGTTTATTTATTTTTGCGAGATGAGGTTTCTCTATGTATGTTGCCCAAATTGGCCTTGAACTTCTGGGCTCAAGCAGTCTTCCTGCCTCAGCTTTCTGAATATCTGTCCATGCCACCACATCCAGTTATTCACCTAATTTTTAAACCTGCTGGTGTCGAGGCTAGACAAACTGAATAAATCTGAAATACTGGGTAAAGTTCCTCATACCTACTTTAAAGTATACAGATTAATTTTAAAGCACTGAATTTTAAAAGTACAGTATTGGTAAGCTGGGTGTAGCTCAGCAGTGCTTGCTTGGCATGAGCAAGACCTTGGGTTCAATCCAGGGCACTTTCAAGAAAAAAAAAGACAAAAACATCCGTGTGAAATTTGGGGTAACTATTTTCCCTGGTACAGTATGGACTCAAGTTTCTCCTTCCAGAAGAAGAAAAATTATTAGGTTTTTAGAACTTTCATTCATTATAGTTCACTAAGAAGACAAATATTTTTGTTTCACATATCTAGGAAATGGGGGTGTATTAGTCAACTGAATATGCTCAAAACTAAGAAACATTAACTAAAAATATACACAGATATCATAATATAAAAGTAGAAGACATCAATCAAATATTCTGTTTGGAATGTATTAATCATTCACTTTTTTTTTTTTTTTTTTTTTTTTGTATCAGGGGTGCTTAGCCACTGAGCCACATCCCCAGTCCTTTTTAATATTTTATTTAGAGATAGGGTCTCAATGACTTGCTTAGGGTCTTCCTCAGTTGCTGAGTCTGGCTTTGAACTCATGATCCTCCCGTCTCAGCCTCTGAAGTCACTGGGATTACAGGTGTGCACCTGGTCACGATTCTTTTATTGATGATGAAAATGTGCTTACAGAATTTTAGCATCAGCATAATAATTATGGAGTATTTTAAAGGGGGAATCTGATTATTCAGTCTTCTTGAATGAATTCTATGTAAGTAGAAATGTACCATCAGGATTATATTTGATATAAAAGGTAAACTGATCCAAAAGTGTTTAGGAGATAACCTGAGATTTTAAAATAGAGATGTAAACAATTAGCACTGGGGTCCCTAAATTCAACAGGCACTAAAATATTAGAACAGAAATAGTAATAACTCTAAGATGCCATTTTGCCACTACAGTCAATTTTAACTAAAATATTAGAAAAGTGAAAGGATTAGAGAAGTAGGATTTTCAGACTAGAATTGGGGGAGGAGATCTGGATAAAATTTAAAGTAATCATGATCATTTAAAAGCAAGTGTGTCTGCAGAACTGCGATTCCTCAACATGGAGACACAGCTAGTGAATGAATCGCTTTCTCTGCAGGGAATTCAGTGCACTTTGGGAACAAAAGGTAGTCACATGAATGTGGGCCCTGCCTCCTTAATTCCCTGGGTGACTTCCTCCCACGTCGGCCTCTTTTCTGTGAAGGAAGGCAAATGCTGACTGCAAAGTGCCATCGCCACTCTGTTGGGAATAGCAGAGGAAGGTGGCCCAGAGGAAACCGTGGAGTCCAGTATAAGCTGTCCTCCAGTGGATGGGAACAAGGCTGAAGTTGGTCAGCTGGAACAGAGAGGGTCTGTTAGGGCTCCACGCATCAAAGCCAGGGTTAGCATGCTGAGCGGAATTTGTTTATTTGTCTGGTTTATTTTTGCAGTGCTGGGTGGGATCAAACCCTAGACCTCCTGGCATGCCGGGCAAGCACCCTACCACTGAGCTACATCCCCAGCCCCAGGTTCTGAGTAGTTTGAAACTCACCTGTACAAAAGGCCAGTACATCAGACCAGTCTAGAATAAAGAAAAACCTTATTAGAATTTTTTTTTAATCACACCAACACACACACACACACACACACACACACACACACACACACACACAATTGTGTGGTTCATTCTATAAAAGAACAAAAAACATGAGGAAGATAAAATTCCCAGGTGGTACGATATTTCATACTAAGCTGATTAAATTAAAACCACTCTTCTTTCTTTCTTTCTTTCTTTCTTTCTTTCTTTCTTTCTTTCTTTCTTCCTTCCTTCCTTCCTTCCTTCCTTCCTTCCTTCCTTCCTTCACTTCTTTCTTTCTTTCTTGTACTAGGGGTTGAACCCAGGAGTGCTTTACCACTGAGCTACACCCCAGACCCTTTTATGTTTTTATTTTGAGACAGGGTCTTCCTGAGTTGCCAAAACTGACCTTGAACGGGCAATGCTGCCAACTTCACCTCCCAGAGAGCTGGAATTACAGGTGTGGACATTGCTCCCATTTCAGACTTATTTTCTTTTTACTAGTTTATGTATTCTGAAGTTTCTAAACTAAACAGTTGCAATCAAAGCTATACTATGTATTGTTACATTGTTATGCATTACACATAATACATATTTTATATTTAAAGTATACATTCATTTGAGAATTTAACAAAGTATTTTTGTAAGGTACCAAAAAATAATTGAAAGGCTAAACCCATCCAAACATGATTTGACTTCTGTGGCCCTTGTTTCTCTTTTCTTCTCTCTCTCTCTCTTTTTTTGGTCCCAGGAATTGAACTTAAGGGTGTTTAACCACTGAGCCACATCCCCAGCCCTTTTTATTTTAAGACGGGGTCTCACTAAGTTGCTGAGGCTGACCTTGAGCCTGAACTTGCAATCCTCCTGCCTTAGCCTTCTGAGTCACCTGAATTACAAGTGTGAGCCACTGCTCCTGGTTCATGTTTTATAGTTTCTAAAAAAAAGCTTTTATTTGGAAATAATTTCAAACTTACAGAAACTAACAATAGTCTAAAGAACATTTGTATATACTTTACCCAAATTCACCTATTTTGCTAACATTTTGCCCCACGTGCTCGATTGTTTACTCATTCCATGCCTCCATCTACCCACCTTCCATGCACCTATCCAGGCACACGGGCGTGTGTGCATCTGTCTATCTGATATGGTTTTCTGAATCATTTGACAGGAAGCTGTACACAGAATTGCCCCTTACCCCTGGAGGCTTAAGTATCTATTTTCTAAGAATTAGGACGTTCTTTTATATAACAATAGTTCTTTAGGTTATACAGTTATTGATTTCAATAAATACAGTCATGCCTTCTCTTAAAATAAAAAAGAATATCTTGATTTGGGGAGGTTCATCTGTTTCTACGCGTGATCAGATGTGGATTATGAATTCCTGGTTGGAACACTACATGCTGGTGGTGCCTTGGCCTGAGTTATCCCATCAGAAGGCATGTGATGTCCATCCGCCACTGTCTGGAGCTGTTCGCTTTGATCACCTGCTTAAGATGTCCAGTTTTTCTGCTGTACAATTACCCTTCTTTCAGCCTTGAAACTAGCATCTGTAGCAATAATGTGATCTGTAGGGGGGCACTTTAAGACCACGCAAACAAATATCCCGCTCCCCTTCAGAATGCCCTCCTCCCTACTATTTCTGCATCCATTTCTTTCTTTTTTAATTTTTTTTATTTATTTATTTATTTATTTTTGGGGGGGTACAGGGAATTGAACTCAGGAGCACTCATCCACTGAGCCACACCCCCAGCCCTATTTTGTGTTTTATTTAGAGACAGGGTCTCACTGAGTTGCTTAGGGCCTCGCTTTAGTGGAGGCTGGCTTTGAACTCTTGATCCACCTGTCTCGGCCTCCCGAGCTGCTGGGATTACAGGCCTGCACCACTGCACCCAGCCCTTCCGCATCCATTTCTGATTCTGTCTGAACCACTCTCCTGTTGTAATGGGTTGCCCAGGGGTGAGTTTTCTCCTCCAGCAGTGAGCCCCTATTTGACCTGCTGGTGCTCAGTATTCTACTCTAAGCAAGAGCCTGTTCTCTCCCGGGTATTTCTCTCTTTATTATCAGTATGGACTCAAGATTTCCTACTTTTTTCAGTGGTTTATACTCCATTACAGTGTTTAATTATTTTTGGTGCTCAAATGTCCCAGATTTAGCCAGTAGGAGGCCCTTCAAGCTGGCTCCTATGTCCTTGTGACACCCCCCATCTTTTTTTTTTCTTTTAAAAAATCTACTTCCTGCCCAGTGTGGTGGTGCACCCCTGTAATCCCAGTAACTCAGGAGGCTGGGGTAGGAGGATCTCAAGTTTGAGGCCAGTCTTAGCAACTTAGTGAAACCCTGTCTCAAAATAAAAAGAAAAAGGGGCTGGGGAAGAATATAGGACAGTATTCTTCAGAGATAGCAATGTCCTAAAGACTGGGGGGGAAAAAAAAAAAAGGCTCAGGAAATCAGGAAATGTCCCTGAACAATACCACTAAACAGAGATGACAATGGGGATGTGGTTAAGTGCCCCCGGGTTCAAGCTCAAGTTAAAAAAGATAAATCAATAATTACTTCCTTACTTTCTGGTATAACAAGATGTTCCAAACGTAACTAGTCCGTTGTACCTTGTACTTGTCCTTCCCTGGGCTTGGAATCGGCCATTTCTTTGAGAAGTCCTCATTCATTCTTTTTTTTGTAAGGAATGGCATTAGAGACCAAAGTCTGAGCACTGAGGGCACCATGTGATGTCAAGAAAAACAATGGCCAGCAGGGCGAGGTGGTGCATGCCTGTGATCCCAGCCATTCCGGAGGCTGAGGCAGGAGGATTGCAGGTTCAAAGCCAGCCTTGGCAACTTAGCAACTATACAAAAACTATCAACTGGACAAGAAAAGAATGTAATATCAGATTGACCTTTAAGAGGTGATACATTTGAGCCCCCGTATGCAGCTGGAGAAAGGAGACTGAAATTGCATGCCATCTGAGCACAAAATAAACACCCAAATCAAAACACACATAAACCGGCCCCTTCCTTCCCACCACCATCTAAAAAACCCAGACTGGAGCTGGGTGTGGCAGTTCACCCCTATAATCCCTGTGTCTGGGGAGCCTGAGGCAGGGGGAATCACAAGTTCAAGGCCAGGCTCAGCAATTTAGCAAGGTCCCATCTCAAAATTTAAAAAGCTAGGGATGTGGTTCACCACCAAAAAATAAAGAACATGGATTGGCCAAAGAGGTGGTTCCTTTACAACCAATACTCTCACTACCACTGGACACAAGATATCTCTTTGTGGTGGATTTTTTTTTTTTTAACTTCTTTTAGTTGAAGATGGACATAAAACCTTTATTTTGTTTATTTATTTATTTTTTTTTTGGGGGGGGGGAGGGTACCAGGGATTGAACCCAGGACACTCGACCCCTGAGCCACATCCCCAGCTCTATTTTGTATTTTATTTAGAGACAGGGTCTCACTGAGTTTCTTAGTGCCTCACTTTTGCTAAGGCTGGCTCTGAACTTGCAATCTTTCTGCTTCAGCCTCCCGAACCCCTGAGATTGTTTATTTATTTTTATGTGGTGCTGAGGACCAAACCCAGTCCCTCACACATGCTAGGCAAGGGCTCTACCACAGCCCCAACTCCAGTGGCGGATTCTTTGTGAATACTTTTCTTCTGACTCCAAACACCCTGTGCTATCAGTTTCATCGATCAAGCTCGAATCAAGAGCCTCGTTTGAAGCCAGTTTCTCCCACATCTAACCCCACCAGCTCTGAACTCTCTTCTGTGCAATGAAAACCTCCCTGAGAATAGCCTAAGGGATCTGAAATTCAACATTCCCCAAACCGAACTCAGGCCATCCCACACCGTGGACCTTCATCCTTACTTCCCATCAATCAAGACCTGTCAGTTCCACCTCCTCAGTCTGGCTCATGTCAGTCCTAGGTTCACTGCTTATTTCTTAGGTGAACTTGGTCACAGTAGTTCCTGGTTAGTTTCCCTGGTTGCTATTACCTAAGGGTGAAGTTCAAGATCCTTGGCATGGCATTCAACACCCTCCAAGGTGCACACTCACTCCCAGTTGCTCCCTAATTCACAGTTAATATTCTGTGAACATCGAACAGCTGGTGCCTCCTTCCCACAGGCCCAGCACAGGGTTTTATGCACTGTGCACCCCATTCAGCAACTTCTGCCCCTGGAAAGCCCTCCCCCAGGAATCTGCCTAATTCCACCTGTTCTTTGAGACTCAGCTTGGGCATTACCTGCCCCAGGAAGTCTTCCTTGAGCCTCACCCCCACACCTCTACCCTGTGCTCAGTGCTCATCTGCTCTGGGGCCCTACAACACTTCTCATAGGGGTCTAGCTAAAGACTTGTCTATTTGTTTATGTATCCCACTAGACCGTAAGTCCCTTAAAAATAGAATCTGTGCATGCATGTGCCTGTGTGTGTATTTTTTTTTTTAATCTTCCATTAGCACCTAGTATAGTATCCAGAAGAGAGTGGGGCTTTTTTTGTTTTTGTTTTTGTTTGTTTTGTGCTGCTCCCTAGCACCACACAGGGCCTTGCACATCCTAGGCAAATGCTCTACCACTAAGTTACATCCCCAGTCCTCTATTAAAATTATTTATCTTGAGACACAGTCTCACTAAGTTATCCAGACTGCCTGAGATTTGTAGTCCTCCTGCCTCAGCCTCCAGAGTTGCTGGGATTGCTGGCATGCACCCCCACACCCGGTTGCTTCTTGTTCTTTTTTAAATGTTACATGTCTGTATCTCTGTCCGCTCTAGGATATAATGGGAAACCTTCACCCTTCTTCCACAATCAAGCAGAATAAAATCACATTTGGGCCCACAATTTCTGCTCCAGGAGAATGAACAAGAATTACTTCTTTCCTTAGAGGAACTGTCCCTGAGTATAGGGGCTCAAAGGACACCCATCGTCTCAAATCTCCATCTTCTGCTTCTAACCACCAAGTGACTGGTACTGGAATTTAGTACCAGGCAGCAGAAGATGCTAGAAGCAGCACATGTAATAGCTCAGTGTGAGTTGGTAATGGTTTGTTTTTTTGTTTTTTTGTTTTTTTGGTTTTTTTTGGTGCTGGGGCTGAATCCAGGTCTTTTTTCTCACACATGAGCACCCTCCACCACTGAGCACGTCCCTCACCCCTGGGCACTGCTTCCGATAGGGAATTAGTACATCTGAAATATTTGGTCCATCTGCATACATTCCAGAATCCTGAAAATTCATCTCATTGTTATTAACAGAATCAAATCTGCTGTGGGCCAGAGATGAAAAATATCCCTGATTTTGCCAAGCCTTAGGATACTGTTCAACAGATTTTTATTGAATAAATGAATGAAATGTGTGCAGGGCCGGGTTGTATGTATTTGTACTGAGCAAACAGTATAGCAGGTGACTTGCTCCAAGCCTAAGGGAAACATTATCCTTCTCCATAAATACCTCTGTGGCATTAAGAAGGTTCTTTTCACAAGGATTCAGCAGAATGCACACCTGGAAACAGTGAATGTGAGAGTGATTTTATTAAGCCACTCACATTCTCCGATTTCTATTTTGCAGCTACGCTCTGAAATTTACAAAATAGATGGTGATCACTAATAAGAGGAAATGTAACAAAACGCAAAATCATTGTGAACATTGGCTAAAATGTAGAGATTCTTTTCTACCCATGAGAAGCAAAGACACCCCTAAGTCTCTTCCCAATCATCTATCAAAACAAAAATTCAAATCCAGCTAACAGGAGGATCGCTTGAGCCCAGGAGTTTGAGACCAGCTGGAGCAACAAAGCCAGATCCCATCACAGGAAAAAAAAAAAAAAAAAAGGAGAAGAAAAGAAAAGAAACAAAAATAAAACATAAACAACTACTTAAAAATATTTAAATGCATGCCTTAATCCTAGAGACTGGGGAGGCTGAGGCAGGGGGATCATAAGTTTGAGGCCACCCTCAGCAACTTAGGAAGACCCGGTGTCTCAGTAAAAATTAAAAGGGCTGGGGACATAGCTCAGTGGTAGAGCAGTTGTCTAACGTGCTCAGGGTCTGGATTCAAAATCAGTCCTGGATAAAAGGGAAAGAAAGAAAAAAAGTTCAAGACTTCTGTCAAAGTATTGACAGAGATACAGAGCCCATCACACTGGAACCCTAATTTATGAATAGTTTTACTAAAATGTACTTAATGTTAAAAATCTACAAGAGTATATTGATTACAATTTTAAAAACCTGGCTTACCTTATACGTATTCCAGAATTTCTGTTTCAGGTCCAAAAATATGTCATCCTTTTCCTGAAGAATGCTCATTCCTATATGCAAAAGCACACACAGAATTTTAGGGCTGGGATGTACCTCAGGGGTGGAATGCTTCTGGACTAGTGTGTAGAAGGCCCTGGTTTTAACTTTTTTTTTTTTTTTTTTTAAAGATCCAGGAGGAAGATTACTGTATTACAGTTTTTATTCAAGTTTTTCATTCCCATATTCAAAGTAACCAGCCATTATCACTCGCTCAATATATTCCTTTTGACCCAATAGTGAAAACAGAACATAATCTTCATTTCAAAACTAGATAAATTATAGCCCAGTCCAATGGCACACTCCTATAATCCTAGTTACTAGGGAGCCTAAGGTAGGAGATCTCAACTTTGAGGTGTACCTGGGCAAGTTAGCAAGATTTGTCTAGAAATAAAAAGGAATAGGGATTAGCTCAGTGTTTGCCCAACATGTACTAGACCCCAGGTTCAATCCCCTTAAAAAAAAGAAAAAAGCTAGATAAATTTTAAAGGAATGGCAAATAAAAAGTGAGAATAACAGTTACAGCAGAATGAAATCAATGTTTTTTTTTTTTCAAAAAAACTGTATGAATCCATACAAAAAAGGTAGCATTAGTATAATAAAACTGTTGGTGACATTTTCAAACTTTTTGTGAAATGTTGAAATTTTTAATTTTTTTTTTTTTTTAATGCATGCTAAGCACATGCTATACCTCTGAGCTACAGTGCCACCCTAATGTCATTCATTTTAAAAAGGCTAGTGGACTCCGGATATTCTAGCAACTACAAATTTCCCATCAGTATTATTCTAATCAGCGTTTTAATGTGGGGTATCAGTTTAGCCTTCCTGAAAACTACTTCATCATCCCTGAAAAGAAATTTGGGGAGGGGGGGAAAAAAAAACTCTCTTAGGAAGGGTATAAAAGTGAATGTGATTTAAAAATTCTCCCCCAACCCTGATTAGCCAGGAGGGGAAATC
This sequence comes from Sciurus vulgaris, assembly GCF_902686455.1. Lineage (NCBI taxonomy): Eukaryota > Metazoa > Chordata > Mammalia > Rodentia > Sciuridae > Sciurus > Sciurus vulgaris. The sequence continues at coordinate 11,697,662 of NC_136479.1, read as the reverse complement.
AGTCTCATTAGTCAATTGCAGGAGATTCTTAGAACAAGAATCAAAAGAAAACCCCACAAAAAATACTGGTAATACTGTGTTCCACTTGTCCAGCATTAGTTAAATGCTATGCACGTCACGTGTACCAGTTCTTCTGACTCTCCTAACAATTCACTGAAGTAGGTAAGGTTAAAAGGAGGAAAAGAGTTTAGGGAGACTAATAGCAGCAGAGTTCGACCCAGCTGCCCGATTCCAGAGCCAGACCTCATAACCATCAGTACTCTGTCTCCCAGGGTGGCCCTGGAACAAAGCATCATCTGACTCAGGCAATTTCCAAGTAACACCTCAAACAAGCATCCGACTCACCCCTCCTGCTTTCCCCCTTCATTGTAACAGGAAGAGTGGAAAACTGGACAAGAAATCGAATGCCAAAACAAAGCAGCAATCCAAGCAGGAGTCTCTACCAGGGGCCTCAGGCCTGAATCACAGGAGACCAGAACCGCTGAGGCTGATCTCAGACAACAGCTCACCAACAGCTTGATCAGGATCAAGAACACGACCGGGGGCTATGGATATAGTTCAGTTGGCAGAGGGCTTGCCCAGTGTGTGCACAAGGCCCTGGGTTCGAGCCTTAGCACCATGCCCCCCCCCCTGCTCCCGCCCCCCCCCCAAAATGAATGGGAGTCTGGATTATGGTGTCTTTGGGTAAATCACATAATGCCTTCAACTCAGTTTTTTTTCATTTGTAACATAAAAGTAAGGAGTGCCTGCTTCACCAATTAAAGATTAAATAGAGTCCCAACCCCTTCGTCCACCACTGTAGTGACAGACATAGGAACCTATTTGCAAACCTGGTTGGGAATTTCCACCTTGGGACCAGGAACAGATCCTCCAATAAAATCAGGAGGCTCCTGCTGTCCAGCTATGTAGTCTCTCCATCCCACTGACCCCACCTGCCACAGGTTAGCTGAGACTTCAATAGGCAACCAGGTCTTTGATGATTCCTGTAGGGTCTGTAGGGAAAGCAGCTGGATCACAGAAGTGTGCCACCAGGCTGGGCTAGAAATTTATCTGGTTTTGAAGAAGATTGTATTCTGTTTTTATCTTTAGCCTCCCTAAATAAGACTTTTGGTCAGGGAAGTTTCTTCAAGATGGTAGCTCCCTGCTCCCAACCAGTTTTAGAAGTCACTGACAGCCACTGAGAGTGGTTCCCTCCCATGGGGGCGGGGGTGGAATTTGTGATTCCCACTACTAACAAACTGTAGAGATTTTCTTCAAGAATGAGTGTCCCTCCCCAGTTACCCACCCGTTGGAGGCTACAGAAGCTGCTAGGATGTTGGGAAGCTACCAACCCCCTCTGTTGTTCTTGGTGGTCAGGCCCTCCAGTCCCCGGCACATTTTCTGAAGAGAAGTCTTCCTTGCAGGTATAGAGCCCCCTCACATTCCCGGTGAGACCCCCATGGAATCTCACTACCAAAGAAGGAGTAGGACTCTGGGTGTGAATTTGCTGGGCACTAGGCCCAGCGTCAGGTTCCACCTGCTCTGCCTCCCACGCCTGAGGTCCTCCCAGGTCCGTTAGCACTTTGATGGTGCATTGGACCCAGAGCCCCAAGTGTGAACTTCCCACCCCCCAGTAGGATGGCCCCAGGGATTGCAGCTGCTACAGGGTCAAGCTGGGGTTTAGAAAAATGGATCCCAAACCCTACCTATGCCCCAGTCTTGAACTCTGCCCTACCCCAGTCTCCCTGCTCTGACCCGCTGGGCTCCCCAACCCCCAAGATTCCCTGGTCTCTCTCTCTGAGAAACCTCAACCCCCAGTACCTAGGCACCCCAGCCCAGGTTCCCAGCCTCCACTCTCCAACCCAGGGCTTTCAACCCTGATCCCCACCTCCCGAGCTCCCTGCTTCTGCCTCAGGGCCCAGTCCCCGCAACGGTCCACAACCCTGCAGCGATCCTCCAGCCCCCAGTCCCTTAACCTCCGTCCGGGACCCCAGTGCCCCAATCTCGGCTCTCAGGCACTCTAGGACCCCGTCCCCTGGACCCTGCCCCAGTCCCTCACCGACGTAGAAGGCCGAGAGGGTGATGGGCCCTCCGAACAGCTGGTCGCACAGCACCTTGGTGAGGACCACGCGCGGCGCGCGGCCCGGCAGCGCGCGCTCCAGCAGGCGCAGCCACGCGTAGTTGAAGTTGGCGTGGAAGGTCACGGCCAGGGTGGCCACGCACCGCGTCTGGCGCCAGTCCGCCGGGCGGTCCCGCAGCCGCTGCTGGAGCGCGTCGCCGGCCGAGTAGAGCCCGGTGTAGAGCAGGACGTTGGTGGGCCACGGGAAGCGCCGGGGCGCGTGCCGCAGCGCCCGCCACCAGCCAGCCATGCCCGCGCCTGGGCGCCCGCCCCACCGCCTTCCTGCACCGCGCCGCCGCCGCCGCCGCCGCCGCCGCCACCTCCACCTCCACCTCCACCTCCACCTCCACCTCCACTTCCACTCCACCTCCACTCCACCTGCCTCCTCCGGTGCTCGAGAGCGATTGGGCGGCCCGCGCACACCCAACCCGCCCGTCCAATCCCGAGGCCGCTGGCCATCGTGGGGGCTGAGCCTTTGCAAAGCGCCTGGTCCCCACCGTGCTAGAGTCCATTTGCCCGAGATCTCCAGAATAGGCAAATCCAGACGGACAGAAGGTAGATGAGTCGTGGGCAGGGGCTGGGCAACGTGAGAAGAGAAGGTGACTACTCCCCGGCTTGGGGGTCTCAGAGTGACCAACACGTTTTGTCCTCAGATCGGGGTGATGGTTGCACAACTTTGTGAATACGCTAAAAGACATTGAGCTGTACACTTTAAAATGGTGAATTTTGTGCCATGTGGATTCTGTCTCACAAAATGAAAGATGTAGTGACATTCGCCCAGCAAAATGGCAATGCTCGCCTGTAAAGAATTCATTCGACCCTGACAGTGCCACTGCCTTTGGAGAACAACAGAGGTTAAAATCCGAGGCTTTTCATGAACGTGAGATGAGGCCAGTGCGCCTACTGCGGTCTTCTCTTCGGTTGGCCCTCATTGTCACTGCCTCCCCACAACAGCCTGAGCTCCCGGGCACTGTCCCACCAGCAGGGTTCAGTGGGCGCCAGAACAGGTGGAAGCTCTGACCTCATGGAACTCATTTTCTCTTTGCTTCTTTTCCTACTCTTACCCTGTTTACTACATGTTTACCCTATTTTACTTAATTTTTCAATGTGTAACTTTTAATTTTTTCCTCCATTTTTTAATAGATGCATTATAGTGTACATAATGGTGGGATTTTGTTGTTGTTGTTACATATTCATGCATGCACACATTTTTTTTTTTAATTTTTTTGCGGTGCTGGGGATTGAACCCAGGACCTTATGCTTGAGAGGCAAGCGCTCTACCAACTGAGCTACATCCCCAGCCCCCACACGTAACAATATGGTTTGGCCAGTATCACTCCCCAACACTTCTCCCCCACTCCTCCTCCCACCTCTTGGTCCCTTTCTTCTCCTCTACTGATCTTCTCTTTTGATTTTGATCCCCCTCCCCTCCAGTTCTTTTCCCTTTTCCTCTCCAGCTTCCACATATGAGAGAAAACACATGAATGACCCTTGACCTTCTGACTTTGGCTTATTTCACTTAACATGTTCTCAAGTTCCATCAATTTTCCTGCAAATGACATAATTTCATTTTCTTTGTGGCTGAATAAAATTCCATTGTGTATACTTACCACATTTTCTTTATCCATCTGTTGATGGACACCAAGGCTGGATCCAGGTTGGCTCTTGTGAACTGTGCTGTCATAAACATGGGTGTGCATGCATCACGATAGTATGGTGACTTAATTCTTCAGGATAAATGCTGAGGAGTGGGATAGCTGGGTCGTATGGTGGTTCCAGGCCTACTCTTTTGTGGACCCTTCATACTGATTTCCACACTGGATGGACATCAACAGTGTAAAAGTGTTCCTTTTTCTCCCCCACATCCTCTCCAGTATTGATTATTATTATTATTCCTGACGGCTGCCATTCTGACTGGTGTGAGATGAGATCACAGTGTAGTTTGGATTTGCATTTCCCTAGTTGCTAATGATGTTGAACGTTTTTTCATACTTTTATTGGTCATTTGTATATCCTCTTTTGAGATGTGTCTGTTTAATTAATTTGCCCATTTATTTAAAGGGTTATTTGGTTTTTTGGTGTTAAGTTTTTTAAGTTCTTTATATAATCTAAATATTAGCCCTCTGTCAGAACCAAAACACCGGAAAAGAACAATTTTAGCAGAGGAAAAGTTCACTTTGGAGCTCATGATTTCGGAGGTCTCTGTCCACAGAGAGCTGGAGCCATTGCTCTGCCAACAGTGTGGGGCAGAACATCACAGCAGAAGAATGTGGTGCAGGGAAGTGGCTTAGGACATGGCTACCAGGAAGCAGAGAGAGATGCTGCACACTAGGAATAAACTATAAACCCCAAAGGGACGCCCCCAGTGACCCACCTCCTCCAGCCCCACTCTACCTGCCTACAGTTATCACCCAGTTAGTCCCTGTCGGTGGATTAACTCACCGATTAGATTAAGGCTCTCATAACCTAATCATTCCACCTCTGAACTTTCTTGCATTGTCTCATATGTGAACTTTTGGGGGATGCCTAATACCTAAACCATAACAGAAGGGTAGTTAGCAAAGAGTCTCTTCCATTCTGTAGGTTCTCATTCCTAATTGTTTCCTTTGCTGTACAGAAGCTTTTCAATTTGATAACATCCCATATATTAAATCTTGGCATTACTTCCAAAGCTTCAGGGGTCCTACTGAGAAAGTCATTGCCTGTACCTATGTCTTGGAGTGTTCGTCCTACATATTCTGCCAGGATTTGCCTAGTTTCTAGTCTAATTCCTAGGTCCTTGATCCATTTGAGTTGATTTTTGTACAGGCTGAGAAAGGACTGCTTTCATTCTTCTACATATAGGTAACCTATTTTCCCAGCACCATTTGTTTAAAAGGCTGCTTTTTCTCCAGTATATGTTTTGGGCACCTTCATCAAGGATCAGATGACTGTATCTCAGTGGGTTTGTCTCTCTGTCTTTTATTCTGTACCATTGGTCTGTGTCTGTTTTTATGCCAGTACCATGCAGTTTTTGTTATTATAGTTCTGTAGTGTAATTTGAAGTCGGGTATTGTGATGTCTCCAGCATTGCTTTTTTGACTTAGAATTGCTTTGATTATTCTGGGTCTTTTATTATTCCAAATAAATTTTAGGACTTTTTTTTCTAGATCTGCGAAGAAAGTCATTGGTATTTTGATGGCGATTGCACTGAATCTGTGTATCGCTTTTGGTAGTGTGGCCATTTTACAATATTAATTCTGCTGGTCCATGAATATGGGAGGTCTTTTCATCTTCTGAGGTCTTCAAAATTTCTTCAGTGTTCTATAGTTTTCATTGTAGAGGTCTTTCACCTCCTTGTTTAGACTTATTGCTAGGGTCTTTCTTTTCTTTCTTTTTTTTTTTTTTTTTTTTGGCTTGTTTTTGAAACTATTATGAATGAAACAGTTTTCCCGATTTCTTTCTCAGCAGCTTCATTATTGGAATATAGGAAAGCTACCAATTTTTGTATGCTGATTTTATAACCTGCTACTTTGCTGAATTTATTAGCTCTAGCAGTCTTTTGGTGGAGTTTTTTTAGATCTTCTAGATATAGGATGGTATCATCTGCAAACAGTAATAATTTGACTTTTTTTTTTTTTTTTTTTGGTGGGGGGCAGTGGGTACTGGGGATTAAACTCAGCATCACTGGACCACTGAGCCACATCCCCAGCCCTAGTTTGTATTTTATATAGAGACAGGGACTGGTTGAGTTGCTTAGTGTCTGGTTAAGTTGCTGAGGCTGATTTTGAACTTGCAGTTCTCCTGTGCCACTGGAATTCAAGGCATGTGCCACCATGCCTGGCTTCCTGTCCTATTTTTCTCTCTTTTATTTCCTTCTCTTGCCTAATCACTCTGGCTAAAATTTCTAGCTTTATATTAAATAGGAGTGGTGAGAATGGACATCCTTGTCTTGTCCCAGATTTTTAATGGAAATGCTTTCAGTTTCCCATTTATTATGAGAATGGCTTTGGGTTTTTCATAAAGTCTTTATGAGGTTGAGGTAGGTTCCTTCTATCCCTAGTTTTTATCATAAAAGGGAGCTGAATTTTGTCAAAGGCCTTCTCTGCATCTATTGAGATTACTAAGTGATTTTTGTCCTTAATTCTATCTATGCAATGAATTACGTTTATTGATTTGTTCATGTTAAACCATCCTTGCATCTCTGGAATAAAACCAACGTGGTCATGATGTACAATCTTCTTAATATGTCATTGAACATGATTTGCTAATATTTTATTAAGAATTTTTGCATCTAAGTTCATCATCAGAGATATTGGTCTGTAGTTTTCTTTCCTTAATGTATCCTTATCTGGTTTTGGTATTAGGGTGATACTGATTTCATTGCATGAATTTGGAAATGCCCCCATTCCTTTCTACTTCATAGAATAATTTGAGGAGTATTAACATTAGTTCTTTAAAGTTCTGGTAGAAGGACTGAGGTTGTGGCTCAGCACTTGCTTAGTATGTGTGAGGCACTGGGTTCAATTCTCAGCACTGCATATAAATACATGAATAAAATAAAGGTTCATCAACAACTAAAAAATAAATAAAGGTCTGGTAGAATTCAACTGAGAATCCATCTGGTCCTGGGCTTTTCTTTTTAGGAGGCTTTTTATTACTGCTCCTATCTCGTTACAGGTTATTTTTTTTGGGGGGGGGGGCGGTGCTGGGGATCAAACCCAGGGCCTTATGCTTACAAGGCAAGTACTCTATTGACTGAGCCATCTCCCCAGCCCCCTCATTACAGGTTATTGATCCATTTGTTTCCTCTGTCCTCTTGATTCAATTTTATTGATCATGTGAGTCTAGAGATGTATCTATTTCTTCTAGGTTTTCCAATTTATTTGAGTATAAGTTTTCAAAATAATCCCTAATTAGTGCTGGGTTTCTGTGACATCTGTAGTGATCCTCCTTTTTCCCTACTCTAATTTGAGACTTCTTTTCTTTTGGTTAGTTTGGCTAAGGACTTATCAATCTTGTTTATCTTTTCAAAGAACCAACTCTGTTTCATTGATTTTTTTTTTTTTTTTTTTTTTTTTTTTGGTTTCTCAGGATTGAACTCAGGGGCACTCAACCACTGAGCCACATCCCCAGCCCTATTTTGTATTTTCTTTAGAGACAGGGTCTCGCTGAGTTGCTTAGTGCCTCACTTTTGCTGAGGCTGGGGTTGAACTCACGATCATCCTGTCTCAGCCTCCCAAACCACTGGGATTACAAGCATGTGCCACCACGCCCAGCTTCATTGATTCTATTTTTATTTTATTCTCAATTCATTGATTTCAGCTCTGATCTTAATTATCTCCTTCCTTCTCCTGGTTTTGGAATTGGTTTGTTTTCTTTTTCAAGAGACTTGAGATTCCCCATTGAGTTGTTTGTTTGAGATCTTTCTGATTTTCTTATGTAGGCACTCATAGCTGTCAACTTTCCTCTTAGAACTGTCTTCATAGTGTCCCAGATGTTCTGGTATTTTTTCCCCCCATTATTCTCATTCGAGTCTAAGAATTTTTAAAATTCTCCCATTTTCTTTCTTCACCCATTCACCTTTCAAAAGTGTATTGTTCAATCTCCCTAGGTTTGTGTAATTTCTGCAGGGTTTTGTCATGTTAATTTCTAATTTCATTCCCTCTGATAAGATACAAGGAATTATAAATTTTTTTTGTATTTTCTCAGTTTCTTTGTGGCCTAATTTTTAAATTTTGAAATAATTCCAGAATTAGAAAAAGAGATGAAAAAAATAATTCATTGAGCACCATAATGTACCAGGCAGTAAACTGTAGGCTGTAGAAAGAATTTGAATTGCTTCTCCTCCTCCATGAGAAAAGGAAACCCCCCCTAATGATTCCGACTCAATTCTCTCTATCCAATTTGTTGAGCCAAATAAACAAAATTCAGTTCTTAGAAAAGGAGACCTGGAGCTGGAAATGGGGATTAGGATTGCCAAGTAAAATAGAAGGTGCCCGGTTACCTTTAATATCTAATGAACAATGAATAAGTTTTTTAGTGTAAGCATGTCCCATACAAAGTTCGGGGCATATTTACATTGGAAGAAGTCTTCATTGTTCATCTGAAATTAAAGGCTAATCGGATACCCTGTATTTTTCATTTTTATTCTGCTCAATCTGGCAACCCCAGAGGGATGGGACTAGTGTCCCTGAGAGCCTACTGCATGGTCTCTACATGGTCTCATCACTCCCCACAGAGACTGGATGAGGCCAGGGAATGGGAACAATCCATAGAGGTGTACCGGCCAAAATCCAGGATGGTCTTTATCAAGCAGCTCAACTCATTTACTTAATGAGAGCTGAAAGAAAAAGAAAGGAATGCTCAGAAGACTTGGATGGTTCTACACGAATGGCTGTGTTCTTGTCTCCTCTTAAAAGCGATTTTCAGCATACTACAGAGATACAGCCACATCAATGTTCATAGCTGCTCAATTCACAATAGCCAGATTGTGGAACCAACCTAGATGTCCTTCAATTGATGAATGGATAAAGAAACCGTGGTGTATATATATACAATGGAATATTACTCAGCTATAAAGAATAATAAAATTATGGCATTTGCAGGCAAATGGATGAAATTGGAGAATATCATGCTAAGTGAGATAAGCCAATCTCAAAAAACTAAAGGACGAATGATCTCGCTGATAAGCTGATGATGACACATAATGTGGGTGGGAGGGGGGCAAGAATGGAGGAAGGAGGGACTGTATAGAGGGAAAAGAGGGGTGGGGGGGAAGGAAAAAATAACAGAACGAATCGAATATCATTATCCTATATAAATGTATGATTATGCATATGGTATGCTGTTACTCCATGTACAAACAGAAACAACATGTATCCCTTTTGTTTACAATAAAAATTAATTTAAAAAAACGATTTTCAAAAATTCAGTAACTACAGACAATCTATAAATCAAGCTAATGCTAAGACGAGCATGGCCTACAAACAAAAGGTGTTCTAAGATACATTAATTAATGACAGTGATGCTTTGTCATCTGTGGAAGTTGTGATTCAGAGCCCTCCGGCAATAATGAGAGAACACATTCTTGTGGAATTAAGATCTCCGAACAGTGGGGGAGGACTGGGGAACCAAGCACAGTATTAAAATGTAAAAGGAGAGTTCTGTTAGGAACTCTTTCAGCAGGGAGTAAGTGGGGAACTAAGCTTCAATTTACAACTGAGGATCACATTAAAAATACATGCACATGATCACAATGATGCTTATTGTAGCTGCTATTATTTCATTTTGTAAAAATGAATTGGGGCTTCATAAGAACCACCAACTCAGCCACAATAAATAAACTCTAGTTTCTCTTCTGATCCTAAAGTTTCCGACAACTGAAAGACTACTGTGCCTAAAAGGCTTTGAGACCAAAGCCCCACCCTTTCAGAAGAGGTGGTGGAACTGAGGGAAAACCTGAAGAAGGCCTCTTGCTTCAGTTGATTTTAGTTACTTGTTTTTATCACCAATTTGAGAGGTCACCATAGTTCAGCAATATGCTCCCATGAGCTTCATTGTGGATGACGCCTCTGACGTATGGGTCACAATGGTCACGGCTGCCCGAGTTCCTTTTCTTGCAGGATCTTGACTGCTTTTGTGAACTTGAGCCTACTGAAACAACTGACTCCTCACTTGGGTCCATGCAAGTATCTGGTGGGTGACTTTTGATCTTCGAGGCCCGAGTTCTGTGAGCCTGAGCATGAACCTGAGCAGGGGATATGGGAACCCCTGTTTTTAGCCCCTTGGTCAGAAGTTCCTGAGGCCCAGACTTGAGACTGGATCTAAAGTGGGGAGCAGTCTTGGGGACTCAAACGTCCACCTGTGGGATCTGACCCTAGCTCCAGGTAGATTGTGTCAGAACTGAATTCAATTAGAGGACACCCTAGCTGGTGTCTGCTGCAGAATGGTGTGCTGGTGGGGAGAAACCCCCACATCTTCTGAGGTCACAGAAGTCATCTGTGTGTATTGTGGTGTGACAGCAGAGGAAAATTGTGTATTCCAGAACATTCTTCATGTGGGCTCTAGAATTTCACTGGTAGCGACCTGAATGGAAGGGAAGGCTGCTTTGATTTGGAGCTAAGTGTGCCCCACAAGCACAAGGTTTTTGTTCACAATGTGACAACTGCATTGTATTATATTATTTGATATATAAGTTGTTTTCAATTTTATACACTTATACAATTGTATAAATTTTATACAACTCATACAATTATAAACAATGCTGCTGTAGACTTTTTCAAACATTTTTTCTTTCAGTACGAAGGACTGGACACAGGGGCGCTCTACCGCTAAGCTACATTCCCAGTCTTCTTTTCCATTTTGAGACTGGATCTCACTAAATTGCCTAGACTGATCTCAAATTTGTGATCCTACTGCCTGAGCCTCCCCAGTTGCTAGGACTACAAGTGTGGGCCATTGGCCTGGCTGAACTGCTGAGTTTGGCCTCTACCTTGTGATCCTACTGTTTCATCCTCCAGAGTTCCTGGGAATACAGGTGTGCACTACTGTGACTGGCTTGCATTTCTTTTATGACAAGTAATGGTAAATTTTTATACATGTTTATTGACTATTTGCACATGTTTTTCCTTCTCATATCATCATTGCTTATTTACGTTTGGGGTGCACCATTTTAGAAAAATCTGGGTACTTTCATAAAATGTAAAGAAATCTGAAGCAAGCTAAATTGTAGTTTTTAAATCTGAATTGAAATCCTTATTTTCACATGACCACATTGTCCTAACTTATCTGCTTCAGATCTTCCAAAGACTTCACAGCCAACTCTGCTTCTGTGTTAACTAGATGATGGAGGAAAACTTCCTAATATAAAAAAATAGTCCTTTGAGTACCAGAAAAATAGCAACAGGAATGTTTTCCCACAAAGTCTTTAATATTAATAAATCATTACATCATTGATGGCAGTGGTTATTTTGCTTACTTTTCTTCTATGTCTCACAAATTATCACTGAACAAATACTTTCAGTGTTTAGAACACAGATTTCAACTTGATAGCTGAGGGATGGATTCATTCCTAATTGACTATTCTTTTATCCTACTTTATCTGCCTTAAATTTGTAAGTAATTAATGTATTATATTGCTATTTGTTATCCATTTCAATAGAGTATAAGAATCAAAAAAAGACAAAAATTTAACTTCTTTTAATCACCTTTGATTTGAATCCCTAATTTCTACAATACTGCCTGGCCTATAATAGACCCGCAGAAAATATTTGTTGAATTGATGTATTCAATAATTACTCATGGAACCCCTAACGCACCCTAGACACTGGGTTAGCGACACTTGGGTGGTAAATTGCCTCTCTGTCCATGGAGGGTCTTTAAAATAGGATACTCATGAAACCCACACTGAAAACAATGAAAATATTTGGAAAAATAAAATTTACTCATTGTGCTAGTATATATTCATTATTCGTACATTCAACAATATTTTTTGACTAGCCTATCTGCCAGTCATTGAGAATATAGTAATATTAAAGACTAACCTCTCTGCCTGCCAAAATGGCATTTATACCAAAGAAGACAGACATTAAACAACTAATTACTTTTGCCAGGTGCAGTGGTGCACTCCTGTAATCCAGGCAGCTCAGGAGGCTGAGGCAGGAGGATCACAAGTTCAAAGCCAGCCTCAGCAACTTAGCAAGGCCCTGTCTCAAAATAAAATAAAAAAGGGCTGGAGATGTGACTCCAGTTAAGTGCCCCTGGATTCAATCCCCAGTACCAAAAACAAATAAACAAAAAAGCCCAGATCTTTTATGCATATCTGAACAATAAAAATTTTCCCTTAATACTATATTAGTGACAGGACACAAAATCAACATACAAAAATCAATAGCTTTCCTATACACCAATAATGAATCCACTGAGAAAGAAAGCAGGAAAACAATTCCATTCGCAATAGCCTCAAAATATAAAATACCTTGGAATAAATCTAACCAAGGAGGTGAAAGACTTTTACAATAAAAACTATAGAACAGTGAAGAAAGCAATTGAAGAAGACCTCAGATGATGAAAAGGCTGTTCATATTCATGGACAGGCAGATTTAGTATTGTTAAAATGGTCACATTACCAAAAGCAATATACAGATTCAGTGAACCCCCATCAAAATATCAATGACTTTCTTCACAGAACCAGAAAAAAAAAAAAGTCCTAAAATTCATTGGGAATAAAAAAGACCCAGAACAGCCAAAGCAATTCTAAAAGAGAAAAAAGGGAAATAGCAATGCTGGAGGTATAACAATATCTGACTTCAAATTATACTACAGAACTATAATAATAAAAACTGCATGGTACTGGCATTAAAAACAGACACATAGACCAATGATACAGAATAGAAGACACAGAGACAAACCCACTGAGATACAGTCACTTGATCCTTGAAAAAGGTGCCAAAAACATACACTGGAGGAAAGACAGTCTTTTTAAAAATGGTGCTGGGAAAACAGGTTATCCATTATGTAAAAGAATGAAACTAGACCTTTATCTCTAAGCCTGCACAAAAATCAATTCAAAATGGATCAAGGACCCAGAAATTAGACCAGAAATTTTGCAATTCCTAGAAGAAAACATAGGGTCAACACTCCAAGACATAGGCACAGGCAATAACTTCAAGAGAACTCCTAAAGCTGAGAAAATACCAAGAATTAATAAATGGAATGACACCAAATTTAAAAGCTTCTACACAGCAAAGGAAACAAGAATGTGAAGAGAGAACCTACAGAACAGGAGAAAATTTTTGCTAGCTGCTCTTTTGACAGAGGATTAATGTTCAGAATACATAAAGAACTCAAAAAATTTACCACCAAAAAACAACCCAATTAATAAATGCATAAATGAACTAAATAGACACTTCTCACAAGAAGAAATAAAAACGGCCAACAAATATATGAGAAAATGTTCAACATTTTTAGCAATGTAGTGAGATCCTGTCTCATAATTTTAAAAAATGGGTTAAGGGGGTTGGGGCTGTAGCTCAGTGATACAGCACTTGCCTAGCATGTGTGAGGCACTGGGTTTGGTTCTCAGCACTGCATATAAATAAATAAAGGTCCATCAACAATTTTTAAAATATTTTTTTAAAAAATGGGCCAGGGATATAACTCAGTGGTAAAGCACCCCTGAATTCAATCCCCAGTAGAAAAAGAAAAGAACAAACAATAATGCTAGAGAGGATATGGAGAAAAAGGAACTTTAACACTGTTGGTGGGAGTACGGAAATCAGTATGGAGGTTGCTCAAAAGAGTAGGCCTAGAACCACCATATGACCCAGCTGTACCTCTCCTTGGTATTTATCCTGAAGAATTAATGTCATTGTACTATCGTGATACACACATACTCATGTTTGTAACAGCACTATGCACAACAGCTAAATTGTGGAACCAGTCTAGGTGTCCATCAACAGATGAATAGATAAAGAAAATGTGGTCTATATGCACAATGGAATTTTATTCAGTCATAAAGAAAAATAAAATTATGGCATTTGCAGGAAAATGGACAGAACCTGAGAACATTATGTTAAGCGAAATAAGCCAAAGTTAGAAGGTCAAGGATTATGTGTTTTCTCTCATATGTGGAAGCTATACAGGAAAAAGGAAAAGAAAGGTGTGTGGGGAGGCATCTCATGGAAATCCAAAGTGAAAACAGTGGAATAGAGGAAGGGACACCTGGCGGGTGGGGTAATGCCAGGGGAGGGGGAAGAGCTGGGGAGTGATATTGGCGAAATTAATTAAAAATGTGGAAAAATATAAATAAAACATGAAAATATAAATAACCATGTATATTATTTAAATATAAATACATCATTTAATATAAATATATCCTTAAATATAAATATATTCTTTAAATACGTTTGATAGCAAAAACTGTCACCAATGAAGCAAGGTAAGACACAACCCATCTCAAGGTTGCCACCTTGAGTTGCTGTTAGGAATTGCAGACTTCTCTGAAGTTGCTCAGGTGGTTCAAAAAACTGATTGGAATCAGCTTCTTACAGGCTATTTACATAAAAAATTCTAATCCATGAGAGAAAAGCATACAAATAATGTAAATCAAAACTGTGCAGAATAATGTAAAACTGAATATCACCCTTTTCCCTTGTCTTCATCCCCTAACCCCATTACATAAATGCCTTCACTTATGTAAAAAAAAAAAAATTCTTATTTCTTTAGAAACTACTGACTCCATCATGTAAAAGTGAGAAATTTATTGCCATTTACAATATCTCTTGCCAATTCCAATGTCTGATTTCTGTTTGTTTTATTTCCTCTAGAGGTTTTCTTTATGTCCAAATATTATATTTAAATCTCTGTGCCTTCATTTAATTCTTCTAGAAACATCTATTCTATTTGTACCACTATTAACCTGTCTTTGCCCTCCCATTTTTTGGTAATTTATAATTCTTGCACTGCGGTGATGAATTAATAATCAAATCTTTCACATGCATCAGTTGGTTGATTTTAAAAGTAAAAAATTAAGATATTAATCTACAATATCGTTGGAATTATTGTCTAGGTCACAACAAAATCATGTGAATGGACCCGAAGGGGAAAATAATCACATACCTCCTGTACTTTGTTTCCTTTTTGCCTATTAACCAAGAAAGGTCTGTTAACAACACATGTAAGACATATATCAGTGGAGATTAAACTTTCCCACAATTAGTGGTTTCCTGTTGCAGATTCCCATAATATCTACACATAACTCTTTAATGTCCCAAAGAATGCTGCATTATAGTTTATCAGCTGGAGGGGAAGAGGGAGAGTCACAAACTTAAGTATTAACTCAAAGCAGTGGACATTTTACATTCCCCCGAAAAATGTACTCACACACAACATTTTGGGCATAGTCTCTGGAGTCTCACTAATTACCTGGACCTCAGATTAAAAGACCTCTGCCCAAAGCAGTTTCCCTTAAGGGCAGGGATCTTGTTTTGTATGTATTTCTATCACTTAACTGTGCTATTTGGCTATCAATGTTTGGTTAAATTTTAAATGAACCAAATTCTCCCACTTTTTTATGTTGGGTTTTCAAAGTCTACTTTTAAAACAGTAAACTTTTATCTCTACAGCATTTGTTTTGCAGAATATACTTTGTAATGGAATCCACAGATACTTGGAAGTGGCTTTTAAAATTACCAGTTTTTGTTTGTTTGGTAGGAAGGACTGAACCCAGGAATACTCTACTACAGATATGACCTCAATCCATTTTTTAAAGTTTATTTTGACACAGGGTCTTGCTAAGTTGCCCAGGCTGGCCTTGGGATTCTCCTGCCTCAGCCTCCTGAGTAGTGAGATTAAGGGCCTGTGTCACCTGGTCATATAACATTATGAGTCTTTAATAATCAGTCTTTAATTATATCTGGGTGATCAGAGATGAAATGTACCAAAACATATATTGATGGATGAGTTTATGGATACTATATATGATAAGACAAATAAAATAAATTGTTAATTGTAGGGTTGGGGATCTGGCCTAGCATGCATAAGGCACTAGGTTCAATCCCTCCACCACCAGTTCTGACAAAAACAAACAAAAAAAAAGTTTTAACTATAGAATCTAGGTAGTAGATACATGGTTGTTCATTGTACAATTCTTTTGACCTTTTTAAAAATGTTTGAAAATTTTCATCAAACAGGCAAAGTGACTTGTTTTGCTCGAGCAGAGGCACAATTTTTAGCTCTTGGAAGATATAAACTTGATCATTACTTTCGTTTGCAGAGCTTTTTGGAGAGTCACAAATTTCTATTGCACACTGTAAACCAGCACGCAGGTTTCCTTTGCTAGAAAACAATGTAATTAACTGGGTCTTAACCAAAATATAAGATAGCTCAAAATATTTAATTACTACACGGGAAAAGCCACCCATTTACACAGACTTCGGAAGAGATGTGTATAAACAGGAGAGAAAAGGAACGGTATTGTGACTGTAACATCACTGGTCTTCTAGGGGGCAAGTGCTACTGCCTGCGACCGTGGCCGGCATCCCGAAGTGGAGACTGGCACTAATCAAATCACGCCAGCCCACTCGTTAGAAACGGAGGACAATGATACGGTTTGAGAGAAGCGATGACGGGGGCAGTACGAGTTGTTAGGGTGTGTGGGAACGAATCCTAGCTAGACTGGACCTGAGAGATGAGCTTTGATTCCTACGCCTGAGGGCCGTTGTAACAGGGAAGAGCAGCAGCAGATTTACTACCTATCACCCGACAGTCCTAATTGTGACATGCAGGAGGAGGCTGGACCATCTGTCTCAAAACCTTTCCCGTCCAGAGTCCTGCGGGAAGGGCTGGGACAAACACCTGGGCTCGGCCCAGCGCCTGTAGTAAACTACAGAACTCGTTTAGAGGCACGAAGCCTCAAAACCCCAAAAGCCTGAAGCACGCTGGACGCCGTCGATCCTGCGCATGCGCGAGGAGGCTCGCCCGCCCCACCCTCCTGAGGTGAATGGCCTGTTCCATTCCTGAGGGATGCTGAGGGTGGAGGAGACTTATAAGCCTGGACCAGAAAATGAAGGTGCGTCACTAGTTATTTTTAGACCTTCAACACACGAAGGATAATTTGTTATTACTTTACTTCTACCTGGATATTTGCGACAAACTTCTGAACAAAGTGAGTTTGGTACTGTTTCACCATCTCACCTCCCCCTCTCACCTGGGAGCGTTAGGGCTGGTCGGCGTGACGGCCAGGTACGGAAGCCTAGAGGGCCCCGCCCACCTTGACGGGGCCCCGCCCCACCCCGCCTCGCCTCCCGCACCCGGCAGGTTCCCCACCCCGCGGCGCCGCCGGGCAGCTCCTCCTCGTCTCCGCCCCGCCGGCTGCGGGCGCGGGGGACGTCAGCGCTGCCAGCGTGGAAACCACCGCCGGGCGCGGGAGGCGGAAGTAGCGCCCGGGACTGCCGGGCGACTCACCGGACTCCGCCGGCCGCCTCAGCCATGGACGCGTCCCTAGAGAAGGTCCGTCGGGAGGGTAGGGCGGCGCTGCGGCCCAGGCCCCCGCCTCCGGGGCGACTGTTTCCCCGCGAGCTGCCACTGTGACCCGGGAGGGGCCGGGGGCTAACCGGCCGCCGAGGAGGTCTGGCCGCGAGGGCGAGCGGCCCGGCCTGGCCGCGTCACGGCCGGGCTCCTTAGCGGCCGACCCAGGGCCTGCCGAGGTTCCGCGAGGGGCCGGCCTGAGCCGGGGCTGGCCCTCTCGGGTGTCGGCAGCTACCAGTTTGGACCCCACGAGCGCCAGGAAAGAAGCCCCAGTGGTTTCGAAGCCAGCTGCAAGGTTTTCTGTGGTTTCCGAGTTAGGAAGAAAATTGTTAGAGCAGTGGCCTTGCAACTTCAGCGTGCGCAGGGCCCTTTAGTGAAAATACAAGATTTCAGCCCTCGGGTCTGAACCTCTGGGGGGTGGGACTCGTATTACGTGTTTAGCAAGTTCCCCCACGTGATTCCGATCGTGTAGATTGTGAACCCCGGGCTAGAACCACTGGGGTCTAGAGCGGGTGGGTATTTCATAGATTGTGAATTTAGTTTCGGGGATTGCAGCTGCTCCACAACTTCGTGGCTCCTCCTTTCTGGTGGCCAGGAGAGATGTTGGCGTCAGCCTCCAATTCACCAGCTCTTTCCCTCGTTTTCCCCTTGAGAGAACAGCGGCGTGATGTACTGGACTGACTGCTCTGGCGGGTGAAATGGATTCTAATTGTCCGGATCTGGGGCTTGTAAATGAGAACAGGTGCTTGGGTTTCTTAACGGAGTCCTTCCTTCGGTACCTGACATTCTGTCTTTCCTCAGAGCCCTATTCCATATTTCAGCTTGGGATTCTGCTTGTCCAGTTGGATGCAGACGCAGTTTTTCTTACATGTGGAATTCAGGAACAATGCTGGTGTTTAAGACTGTTTCCTTTTTAATGTTGAATGGTCAGAAATAACATACTTTGTTTTCAAAACAG
The DNA here is from genome assembly GCF_902686455.1 of Sciurus vulgaris. Taxonomy (NCBI): domain Eukaryota; kingdom Metazoa; phylum Chordata; class Mammalia; order Rodentia; family Sciuridae; genus Sciurus; species Sciurus vulgaris. The sequence continues at coordinate 11,679,597 of NC_136479.1, read as the reverse complement.
CAGCTGCCATAGATTTGTTCATTTATCACTGGAGAATTGAAGGCAGTAATTTGTAGAAATTAAGCCAGATTGTCTTCAGGCACACGCAATGGTATAACCTATTCCTTGGTGGTTTAACATAAATTGGATGGAAAACAAGAAAAGGAAAAGATAATATCTTTTTCTTGAGTCTTCTGATTAGCACAGGGCCTACCTGTTAGTACTTGAATTTCATTGAAGATCAGGGTTCTCAACCGTGAAGCAATTTTGTTCCCTGAGGGACATTTGGCAACTTCTGGAGATATTTTAGATTGTCACAAGGTGGGGGTGGGATGGTTCCAGGGAGATGCTGCTGGTACCCAATAGGAAGAGGCCAGAGATGCTGCTAAACTTCTTCATTGTGCAAAACAGCCACACACCAGAGAATTATCTGGCTCAAGATGCCAGTACTACTGAACCTGAGAAACCTTGGTCAAGATCATGTGTGTAACACAGTAGTTGAATATAAAGTGATGCTAAAAATGTCTCTTCTGTGTTGTTTCCAATTTCATGAGAAGGTGGGGTGGGCTTGTGTCATTCAGAAACCTGAAAGAAATGGGTTTTTTTTTTTTTTTTTTTCTCCAAGAGTAGCTCTTTCTAGGCAAATCTGCAAAACAGAGTGGGTTGGAATCCTGCTTTAAATATTACTTTTCTGACATTTGATTAGTAGATTATGATAGATGCTCCCTAAATGTGAATTGATGATGAAGGATCTTAAACTCTCCAAATGAAGATCTGAACAAGTATTGGAACTCCAGCATGGTTAAAGATGGGATGTTCACAAAAATTGCACAAAACTTAGGAATTCAGAACATGTAGGATGGAAGTTTCTGCCTTAGACTAGTGTGAAAATTCTGAATCAGTTTTTTAGAGCTAGGATTATTTGTCATTTTTATATTCAATTAAGTAAAGGAAGTTTTGCTTATAATGAACAATTTCTGTTAATGCTCGGTGGGCAGAAAAGAAAAAGCATTGCCATGGTATGAACTTTGATGACTTTTATGTTCTAAAAAAACAATTTGAATCAAAGTGAAACATTGAATTGTGTCCATTATTCCTGTTTCTTTGAGGAATATACTATTCTGGGTTAAATTCTACATTGCTAACATAAGTGTGAGCTATTTGAGCAGTTCTGAATGATCCCATTTAAACTGATCCTTGCATAATTTATATGACTGTAGAAACCACAGTGTTGTTTGATACTCATGGTCTAAAGTTTCAAGTATTGCCTGACTTAGATGTGGGAAGCTATCATCATTTAGTAGAATCACTCCTTACATTTCCTTTGGTTCAAATATAATTCTGACCCTTGCTTTTTCTTTGGGTAATGTGTAAATGTGCAGCCCTGCCATGACAGAGCCACTTGCTTGCATTGATTTGCTTTTCTTTCACAACAATATCAGTTCTCTTGTATCTGAAATGAGGGATGTCTTAAGAAACCAGGCAGGTTAATTGAGAAGGCAAGGGATTCAAGCAGGAGAAGGGCTGGGGTCTTGAGCCTTCGGTACTTTATGTCCAACTTAAAACAGGGCCCTGTAGAATAATCTCAGTGTTTACTCTTTGTGTTAATATTTGAGTGAAAAAAATGCCACAGGAGGTAATTATTCATGGTGACAATCTTAAGAAATTATTCACCACATACACACCTACACCTTTCAGTAAAGACCTACTGCTTCCTATTGCTTAAAAAATCTCTTCCTGGGCATTTGTTTAAACAAGATGTACTGCAGTTTGCCTTGGGTTTACTTTATTTTTTGAGATACTGGGGATTTGAATCCAGGACACTTTACCACTGAGCTACACATCTCTGCCCTTTTTTATTTTCTGTTTTGAGACAAGGTCTCACTAAAGGCCAAAACTGGCCTTGAACTTGGTGATCGTCCTTCCTCAGCCTCCCAAGTAGCTGAGAGTATGGGCATGTGCCACCACACCCGACCCTTGAGTTTACTTTAATTCCATCCTTGAACCAACTTAGCAGATTGACAACTTTAGCATTCCTGACTTTTTGGGCTGGATGATTCTCTGTAAGGGGGGTGGGGGGGCTATCCCATGCATTGCAGCATCCTTGACCTCCCACTGTCAAGATGCTATAGTCCTCTCTCCCCGGAGTTGTGGCAACTAAAAATGACTTCCAGTGGAGGCAGTTGTCCCCAAAGGATGGAAAGAATTGCTTCTGGGTGATGATCACTGAGAGACTCAAGAGCTGTGCTGTGCTTTGCAGAGTCAGTAGGCACCATGACCAACTTAAATCTGGATTAATTAAACTTTAAAATTCATTTTCTCATTTCTACTAACTACATTCCAAATGCTCAAGAGCCATGTGTTTCTTGTGGCTGCCTTACTAGGCAGAGCAGCTATAGTCCATTTTCATCACCAAAGAAAGTTCTGCTGGGTAGCACTATAGAGCTGGCCAATTTGTTACATCTCTTATCATCCCGAGAGGCAACTTGAACCCTGTTTTTTACTTAAATAATTACAGCTCATGCCCATAATCCCAGAGGCTCAGGAGGCTAAGGCAGGAGGATCTCAAGTTCAAAGCCAGTCTCAGGAACTTAGCGAGGCCCTAAGCAACTCAGTGAGACCTGGTCTGTAAATATACAAAAAAGGGCTGGGGATGTGCCTCAGTGGTTAAATGCCCCTGGGTTCAATCCCTGGTTCCAAAATAATAATAACTCAGCCCTTTTTTGTTTCTTGTTTTCATCCAAAACTAAGTTGTTTTGTCCCCCGCTCCCTTTCTCTTTGGGTCAGGTTTTGGGAAATCTTTTATCATTTTGCTGTTACCCTAAAGGTTATTAAGGAGCAGTAGGAGTAGCATGAATAGAACATTCCTGATCCTTACTTGCTGATAAGGACTGCCAGAATTCCTGTCCCTGCTCTTAAAAAGTTTGAGGGGAAAACCCCCTCTTAGCCAAGCTTGCAAAGATCAGTTTCCTTGTGTGCCTTTGCAGAGTCCACTCTTCTGTGTCGAAAGAAAGGTGTTGTATGCAGACCTGATAGACTGTGATTTCGGCTTTTGTTTAAAGTGGATTCCTGCCTCATTATGAAGTGAGGGTTTTGCGTACAGGTGCAGGGTGGATGTCAGTAAATGATTACCTGAGGAGACTGGTTGGACTTAACTGTGACACAAAGTTCCTGCTCCTAAAAACTTATAATCTTGGTGATTCTTGATTTATTCAGGATTGCAAATGTGGTCCCCATTTCCATGTGTGTTTCACTATATCCAGGATTTTGGAGTTATAATTATAGGTAGGAGTTGTCTGACCTTAGTTTTGTCTGACTTCACCAAAAGCAGAAGCTGTTTTCATTCACACTTTTTTATTAGCTGAAGGTTAGCCGAGGTCGAACCCCAGTGCTTGGTGCTGAGACTCTAGATGATTAAGACATGGTCCCATCAGGAAGCTGTGTTTATAAGGAGCATACGCATTTTAATACAAATTCTTGAATAGCAAGGAGGGGTAAAACTAGCACAAGACTTAAGAAACAGGGAGTGCATGAAGTGACCAGGAAAGATTTTGTGGAAGAGATTCTTTAAGAAGAATATTTAGTTTGGAATTACACTTTTCTAGAGTTTGCTTTAATTGTGTTTTGTACATTTTTACTTTATGATATGATTGTCCTTGTATTATTGTTGGCAGAATATGAATCAAGAGACAGGAAAGCCATTTGTTAACTCTTAAAATATTTTGTTCTTTTTAGTTATTCATGACAGCAGAATGGTTTTTGACATTCATACATGGAGTGTAACTTCCCATTCTTGTGATTGTACATGATGTGGAATTACACAGGTCATGTATTCATATTTGAACACAGGAAAGTTATTTCTGATTCATTGTACTGCCTTTCCTCTTCCCATTCCCCATCTCTTCCCCCCATTTCCCCCTGTGCAATCTGATGAACCTTCACCTCTCCCCCTAATTGAGAGTCTCCCCCTATTGAGAGTCAGCATTTGCATATCAGAGAAAACATTCAGCCTTTGGTTTTTTGGGGGATTGACTTATTTTCATTTAGCATGATAGCCTCCAGTTCCGTCCATTTACCAGCAAATATCTTAATTTTATTCTTCTTCATGGCTGAGTAATATCCCATTCTGTATATGTACAACATTTTGTTTATCCATCTATTGAAGGACACCTAGGCTGGTTCCATAGCTTGGCTATTATGAATTGTCCTGCTGTAAATGTTGATGTGCAATAGGGTTCTTTTTTGTTTTGTATTCTGCAAATGTTAAGTATCAAGCTTCCTTAAAGTTAGATAGTTTTTGGAATCCAAACTTGTACCCCATCTACTTTTAATTTCTATGAAAGATGCATTCTGGATTAAAAATGATTGAGAGGAGTCAACTTTTCCTGTAACTTTTTTTTTTTTAATGGCAGAAGAGCAAAAACAGCAAAATAATGTCTTTACTTAGAAGTTGCTGGTTTTGTTTGTACATGGGTAACTGTTAATATTGGCAGCTTGACACAGTTCAGCCTTAAAAGTCTGAAGACATATCAAGAATTGGTGATTTCCTTTCCTTAGAATTTTTAAGTATTTTCTTAGATTCCAGATTTTCTTAGTATTTTTAAGATGAAATAACTATCATTAATCCTATATAATTCCAGTTCAGTTTTGGAAGTGATGATATTAATAAGGATAATTTGTTTTCTTAATTTTGGTGCTGGGGATGAAACCCAGGGCCTCAGGCAAGCTAGGTAAGTGCTCTACCACTAGTTATGCCCCCAGCCCAAAGATAATAGGTACCTTTATCTTTCAGATTTGATCACCTGTTGACAAATCCTAGGAAAACTTTAGAAGCCCATCAGTGAAAGAGTTGTATTAGTTACTGTGTAGCATGCTACTCTAAGCAATTTTCTTTTTGTCCCAAAATGAACCATGATTCCAGATAAACTAGAAAGATTTAAAAAATAAAGGCCTGTTGTGTAGTGTTTTTCCCTTTGCATGGTTATTGGGAAGCATTTACTCATGATATATTATTTCTAAGTGAACTGATTGTTCAGAAGCAATATCCAGGATTTTGGAGTTATAATTGGTCTTAAGGTGTTTTTTTTGAAACTTAAACTTGGATCTCTGGTATTTTCACTAAGACAAATGACTCGGATGCCTTTTCTTCTCCCTCCATATACTGCTCTCTCTGCCTGGGATTTGATAGCAGGTGTTTCAATTTTGTTGCTGCCTCAACTCTACCAGATTTTTTACCACTCAGTTGTGTATTTTTGCCCCATTTGGTTTTTTCTGCTTCTTGAGGAATTTGCAAGGTTAAATACTACTAGGTACACTTCAACAGCACTTACACATCCCTTTTCAACTAGGAACATTATGATGCTTAATGAGCCAATAATTACAGTATGTCTTCCTGTCCTCACAGACATGTTCGGGGTAGAGTGAATGATAGCTAAAAATGTCTTCAGAGAGTATCCAGTTCTTAGAAGATGGAAGGAGACAAAAGTGCCTGGGTTTTAACAATTTGTAAATTTGCAGCCTAAAATGTAACTGAATTCTCAGCAATGCCACCCGTCAATGTTGTGATTAGAAAAGGTGTGCATGGATTGTCACGCTTTGTAAGTGCTCTCTCTTTTGCATGGTTTTTGGTTTGTTTTCTAATGGTGTGATTGCTGCAAGCCTCTTTAAGGCTTAAGGACCCAGGGTCAGAGGAAGTGCTAGGACTCCGCCCTGGCTTACAGTACTCTTTGCTGGACAAGCCCCCTACTACGGCACATTCGCACACCGTGCACCTGGTGGGCTTGCTTGAGGACGGTGGGAGGCTACCAACCACCACCCAGCCTCAGGAGTGGTTGGAAACTGCTGGCTTGTCTGTTTATAAAGGGACCTTTATTTCTGAAATTGTTTCTAGTAGAACCCAGATTTTTAGTCAGCTTAGTTTACTCAAGTTTTATATAAGGCTTTATAAAGACTTAAGTAAAATAAGCCCTACTCTTCACGTGACCCTTTATAAATGTATTCAAACACATTCACAGTTAGAAAAAGAAGTCCGTTGCAGCAGTCCTGTGAGATTTTAGATCGTGATGCCACTGGCAGCCCCTGCCCTGCAGGTGTGCTGCTGCTGTCCAGTTTCATGGTGTCTTTTATTTTTCCCCCTGGCATTGAACCCAGGGGTGCTTACCCACTGAGCCATAACCCCTTTCCTTTCTTTTGGTACGGGGGTTGAACTCAGGGGCACTCGACTACTGAGCCATATCTCCAGCCCTATTTTGTATTTCATTTAGAGACAGGGTCTCACTGAGTTGCTCAGCACCTCGCTTTTGAACTTGAGATCCTCCTGCCTCAGCCTCTTGAGCCACTGGGATTATAAGTATCCACCACTGTGCCCAGCCTTTTTTTTTTTTTTTTTAACCTTTTAACCAATTCATAAACGGTCATCATCATATAAACTTCCCTGGACTTTGCTAAGAGGAATAATGGTGTAAGATCTGAAGTAAACATTTTAGTTAAGGGTAGGGTAACTGCACATCCTGGTTTGCTCAGGACTGACCCAGTTTATACCTTTAGTCCTGGTTTAATTATTAATAGTATACCCTTTCACTCTTGATAATGCCCTAGTTTGAATGATAAGATTATAGTCTTCTAGTAAGGACTACTGTAGAATAGAAAGTTTCCCTGTACAGAGAATCATTGTTTTTTGTTTTTTTTTTTTTTTTTCCTAAATGAAAACGTTAATCAAGCAAAGGTCATTTTTAAAATTAAGACTAGGTTATAATGATTTTTGAGCACAAGAGCTTTTTCAGAGTGTGAGTCACCTCATTGACTTACATTGTAATATAGAGAGCAGTACTGACTAGTGGTTAAGAGCACTGGTTCTAGAGTAATAAAGACTTAAATTCTGACTCTAAAGCATACTAACTCTGTGATTTTGTGTTAATTAGGAAGTAGCGTATGTAAAGGGGTTTATTAGCATCATGCCTGGATTATAGTAAGTTGGTAATTAAGGAAAATAAATCTTACTGAATACTAAAATTCTGTGGCAGGCTCTGTGTTTGGTGCTGAAAGATAGAAATTATGACATTCTTCCTAAGAACCTGACATTGAACTATTTTGCTTGTCAATATCATAAAGCAGCCCCCTTCTGTATGCTGAAAATAGGCTTCTGTATGCCATTTATTCCTTTCGGTTTGTGTCTGGCTGTTGCCCTGATACTGTAAAGCAACATGTATCATGCAGCTACCCTGTCTGGCACTGTAATAGATGTAGGAAATGTGAATAAGAAGGTAGTGACTATCCTTAGTGTAGAAGCTTATGTAGGCATGGCTTTTAGTTTTAAGGGATCCATTAATAAATGTACAACTTTCCTTCAAGCATTCCTTGGCTTAGAACCTCATATGATCCTGCTACTGGTAACACTTTGTATCTTGGATTATCCAGTTAATGCAACAAGCATGTGAGGGTCTACAGCATTGGAGTCATATTCACATTTAATTTACTCCACTATAACTATAAATGCTGCTTTCCCTATCCATCCACATCCACCCACTGCTTACCCCACCGAAGCAAGTAGGAGGGAGAACAGTTGCTCAATGAGAGACTAAGAAGGGGGATGATCCTTTTGCCTTTCTCAGTGTGAGCATCTTGTCATTGCCTGTGATTCTAATGTTTATAAATTCATATTGTTCACATAAAGTGGTTTCTAAAAGTCTTTTTTCTTTTCTTAACTGCAAAATTTGTTCCAATCTTATAGGGACAATTGACTGTTAAAGAGATAGTATGTTGATATTCAGTGCTGAGAGAGTACAATAAGTTCTGTAAGAAAAGTCAAAATTAATGGGAGTATGAATTCTTGTTTTCAAGAAGTTCATGATCTAAGCTAGTGCAATGGCTCAGGCCTGTAATCCCAGCAGCACAGGAGTCTGAGGCAGGAGGAATTGCAAGTTTGAGCCCAGCTTGGGCAATTTAGTGAGACTCTGTCTCAAAAATAAAATTAAAAGGGCTAGGGCTGTAGCTCAGTGGTAGAGTGCTTGCCTAGCATGCACAAGGTCCTGGGTTCAATTCCCAGCATGGGGTGGGGGAGTCCTCCAGGTCTAGTTGGGGAATATATCTGTGCTGGAAAGAATATTCCTGAAACAATTCACATAAAGGATATAGGGAATCATCAGAATAAATGGCAGTTGCACATCAGAATGGCCTAATTTCAAGGCTTCTGTTCCATTGTTCCCATAAATATAATCATTTTTGTCAGGCAAAGAAGTTTCACAGTGGGTTTAGAGAAAAATGGCATCAGTATCATTACAGGGGATGTGAAAAAGTGAAAGTGCTTCTACCCACAAGGGTTTCTTGGACATACTGAATTGTGATTGAGTAGGTAGCTAGAGGTAGATAACAGGCCCACAGGTGTTCAGCTGAGGCAAGTGTTAGAAGCATGAGGCATGGAGGTCAGGATGATCGACCGAGCAAAACTGCTTATCTTTTCATTGGGCCGGACGGTAGGGGATGCAGATTGGAGTCATCAGAGATGAGGATAAGGGGGAACATAACCAGTAGACTTAGTAGGAGTTGAGATATATTTTCTTGACCATTATCTGTTCCTCCTCTTCATAATCGGAGCACTGAGATGCTCTAGATTGCTTCCCAACCTGTCTGTGGTTACATTTAAGTTGTGGATTTTATTTAAAAACACCTATTTGAAAATGATTTTTCTAATTTGTTTAAAAATCAGAATGGATGTGGCTACATGATTACTTTGTAAGCCCTTGTGGCATCAGTGTGATGTAATAGAGGCTGGGAATGGGAGTCAGGGACCCAGGGTTCTGGCTGTCATTTATTAGCTGCATGACCACTGGTAAATCATTTCACCTTTCTCAGTCTTAATTTCCTCACCTCTAAGATTTTTTTTAATATATGTACTTTTTAGTTTCAGGTGACATAATACCTTTATTTTTATGTGATGATCAAACCATGGCCTCATGCATGCTAGGTGAGCGCTCTACCACTGAGCCACAACCCCGGCCCCATTTTCTTCTTTTTAATGAGAGTTTTTAGAAATGAAACTATTCAAAACTTTATGTATAAAACAAAGCCAATCTGCTTAATGGTTATTAGGGAGTTGAAAGCCCCAATTTTTTTGTTGTTGTTCTTTTTAGTTATACATGACAATAGAATGTATTTTGACATATACATGGAGTATAACTTCTCATTCTTGTGATTGTACATGATGTGGAATTATACAGATCATGTATTCATATTTGAACACAGGAAAGTTATTTCTGATTCACTGTATGTCTTTCCCATTCCCATTTCCTATCTCTTTCCTCCTGTCCAATCTGATGAACCTCCCCTCCTCCCCATAACCCCTGCCTATGAGAGTCAGCACCTCCATATCAGAGAGAACATTCAGCCTTCGGTTTTTTTGGGATTGGCTTATTTCACTTAGCATGATAGCCTCCAGTTGCATCCATTTACTGGCAAAGGCCATAATTTTATTCTTCTTTATAACTGAGTAATTTTCCATTGTATATATGTACCACAACTTCTTTATCCATTCATCTATTGAAGGACACCTAGGTTGGTTCCATATTTAGCTATTGTGAATCGAGCTTCTGTGAACATTGATGTGGCCACGTCACTATAGTATACAGATTTTAAGTCCTTTAGGTATATGCCCAGGAGTGGGCTAACTGGGTCAAGTTTTCTAAGGAATCTCCCTACTGCTTTCCAGAGTGGTTGCACCAGTTTGCAGTCCCACCAGCAGTGTGTGAGTATACCTTTTACCCCACATCCTTGCCAACATTTATTGTCACTTGTATTCTTGATAATTGCTATTCTGACTGGAGTGAGAAGAAATCTCAGTGTAGTTTTAATTTGCATTTCTGTAATTGCTAGTAATGTTGAACACTTTTTCATAATTTATTGACCATTCGTATTTCTTCTTCTGTGAAATATCTGTTCAGTTCCTTTGCCCATTTATTGATTGAGGTTTTTTTTGGGGTTTTTGGTGTTAAATTTTTTGAGTTCTTTATATATCCTGGAAATTAATACTCTATCTGAGGTGTAGGTGGCAAAGATTTTCTCCTATTCTATAGGCCCTCTCTTCATGTACAGGGTCTCTGAGCTAATACCTCGGTCCTTGATCTCCAGTTAGAGTTGAGTTTTGTGCAAGGCGAGAGATAGGGGTCTAATTTTATTTTATTACATGAGGATTTCCAGTTTTCCTAGCACCGTTTATTGAAGAGGCTATCTTTTCTCCAAGGTGTGTTTATGACACCTTTGTCTAGCATGAGATAACTGTGTTTATGTGGGTTTATCTCTGTGTCTTCTAATCTGCACCATTAGTCTCATGTCTGTTTTGGTGCCAATTCCATGCCATTTTTGTAACTATAGCTCTGCAGTATAATTTAAGGTCTGGTGTTGCATGTGATGCCTCCTGTGGAAGCTCCAACATTTTACCCAGCCCATTCTCCCCAAGAACACTTGCCTAGATCCCTAAAGTCCCTTCTAGAATTTGACATTTTCTGATTCTTATATTGGTAAACTGATAGAATTTCTTGGGAATATATGAAGATATAATGTAAAACTAAATGTAAAACTAAATGTAGCACACACTTACTACACACCTGTGCTGTAGAAGATATTGCCAGGTGTAATAGACAATATGAATAGAAGGAGAAATACAGATCCTCCTTCAAGCAGACACTTGGTGAGAAAGGAGAAGAGAGTTTCTGCAATTTTTTATAACAAAATTCATACTACATAGTGATCCAAGGCACTATGCTATGGAGATTAAGAAGAAAGGAAAATGAGAGACTGTCCATCCTCTGGATACCATCACTACTACAGTTTCTTCCAAATAGATGCTCTGTTTATGGAAGCTCTTACAGACTAGACTTATGGGTATATTAGCTTCCTATGGCTGCTATAACAAATTTTCACAAACTTTGTGGTTTTAAACAGCTGGAACAAAGCCATGCATGGTGATACATGTCTGTATCCCAGCTACCCTGGGGGCAGTAGCAGGAAGATCACTTGAGTACAGGAGTTAGAGGTCATCCTGGACAGCATAGCAAGAGCCCCTCTCAAAAAGGAAAGAAAATGGAATGTGTTCTCCCCCAGTTCTGGAACCAGAGTTTGCAGTTCTTGTCCCTGGTTTGTGATCAAGGTGGGCCGGGCTGTATTCAGAGGGAGAGGTCTTCCCTTGCCTGTCCAGCATATGACATTTGCTAGCATTTTGCAGCTCATGGCCACATCATTCCAATTTTCAAAGCCAGCATCTTCAGATTTCTCTTGTCTTCATGTAACCTTCTTGTGTGTGTTGTCTCCCTCTGCCTGCTCCTTTATAAGAATACCTGTGACTATATTTAGGGCACCATCTCAAGATCCTTAACTTAATCACAGCTACAAAGACTGCCATATAAAATAGCATTCACAGGCTCCAGGAATTAGGATCTAGGGAAGACAGGGGAGGTAAGCATTTTTCAGCCTATTACAGCAATAAAACAAGTAACATACCATGCATACTTTTTGTGGACTTAGTGAAAAGTGGAATAACCCTGGGGTCCATTAATTTGGAACTAGTTAAATAAACCATAGAAAGAATGGAATCAGGTGTGACCACTAAGAAGAATGAAGTGAGCCTACTGACCTGGAACTACATACCTATTACTGGAATTTACATGTACTATAATATATTTATGAATTTTATAATAAAGCCAGAAGAAAGTAGATTTGCATTTGATTTTTTTTGGGGGGGAGGGTGAATTATGTTATAGAAGTGACAGAGGAGTGTTCATCTTTAATCTTGTCTGGTTTGTTTCCCAGATAGCAGACCCTACATTAGCTGAAATGGGGAGAAACTTGAAGGAGGCAATGAAGATGCTGGAGGAGAGTCAGAGGTGAGTGTGCAGGACAGAGCCACCCTGCTTAGCACGTCCAACCTGTTTTCTGATGGCTCTGGTTTCCTTCTTTAAAGACACCTCTTAACTCAGGAATGCCACACATAACTTCTGCTGACTTTAAATTTGATATTTGTCTTGGGTAGAAGGTGCTTTGTAATTAAAGGACTTTGGTGGGAAGGCCATAATTTTCAGTTTTGTCTGTTAAGAGTTTTAAGTAGATAATACTTTAATTTGAATCTCTAAATACTTCTTACTATACATTCAGGTCAGATAGGGCATGAATTAACCAAGAAATGGGTTGAAATGTTTTTGGTGGTGGTGGTGGTTTTTCACATTCTTTTCCTGAAACTCAAATTATATCCCAAATTGGGGCCTAGGGAGATATGATTATTTTGTTTCAAATCCTATATCAGTAATGAAGAGATTCTGGCTAACATGGTCATTTTGCATGTTGAGATGTTAAAATTTGGTATGATAAAACAGTTTTTCTTTCCTTTAAATTAGAAGAATAGAGGATGAAAATGGGAAGAAGCTCATGTCAGAGGATATTCCAGGGCCACTCCAGGGAAGGTAGGTGGCAGTAAAGTTTAGTGCCTTTAGATAGGATGTATATTTTTCTTAACCCAAGATTTACCGTTGTTTAATTACAATTTTACTTACAATTTTAGTTTGCGTGTAGGTTTTTGTTTTTTTGTTTTTTTTTTTTTCCTTTGTGGTACTACGGATTGAACTCGGGGCCTTGTGCATGCTAGCTAAGTGCTCTACTGTATCATTAGTCCTACAATTTTAGTTTTAGCACAAATATAAAAAGAATATTTCCTGCGGTATTGGAGATTAAGCCCAGCAGTGTTCCACCACTGAGCTATATCCCCAGCCCTTTTTAAATTTTATTTATTTAGTTAGTTTTTTGGTGCCAGGGTTGAACCCAGGGCACTTAACCACTGAGCCACATCCCCAACCCTCTTTTGTATTTTGTTTAAAGACAAGGTCTCACTGAGTTACTTCGGGCCTTGCTAAGTTCCTGAGGCTGACTTTGAACTCAAAATCCTCTTGCCTCAGCCTCCTAAGTAGCTGGTATTACAGGTGTGTGCCACTGTGCCTGGCTAAGAAAATTTAAATGGATTGATGTGCAGTGTAACATTAAAAAACTGAAATGCCATTGACTGGTTAGTGATAATGCTGAGCTTACCAGCTTTTTTCAGAACTTAGTACAACCTCATGACTCAGAGCCATTCATGAATTTGTAATTATAACTTGAATATCATACTTAGTTCATTCTTAAAAACTGTGATCTATTCAGTGGACTGAGTTTTATTATGAGAGATATTTTAATTTGCTAAGATTTATCATTCTTATAATATCCTAAATGAAAGGAAAAGGTCAACTTTAATCATTGATTGACAGAGTGTTTAGTTCTTAGCAACTGAAGTAAAAAATCTATCAAGGCTTTAGCTTGAACTAGTGGGGGGAAAATCAGAAAAATAAGTAGCTGAATTCAGGGCCTAGGGGTTCATCAACAACTAGAAAAATATTTTTAAAATAAGTAGCTGATTTCAGTTTTCAAAGGGTTAGTCATTCTAGAATTAAAGTCCCAGCCCAACTTCCCTGAAACAAACTTATTTTCTTTTATAACCAGGAAACTTCACGTAGGTCAACAGTACAACTCCCTTAAATTGTTCCTTGACCTGAATATAAATTGTACAAGATTGCAAAAGAAGAGTATAGAGGAAGGCTCACAGTGTGAGCTAGTAAATGTTGTCTCTAACATACGCAGATACTAATATTTTAAAGTAGGCACTCCTGCTATAGCATGGTTTGTGCAAATTTTTAAGACCTTCTAGACTTAAAGTGCTTTCTACCTCAGAATAGAAAGCAAATCCTGTAAGTCTCCTTACTCCAGGCCTGAAGGGAGTACGGGGTTTTGTTTATTCTGATTCCACAGAAGTTTCCTCAGAGGAGAAACTCCCAAGAATATCTGTAATTCTCAAAAGGACAGCACATTAAAACCACTGGTCAGGAGCATTCACACCTGGTAACACTGCCATCCAATCTTTGAGACTAGTGAGATGGCAGGCGTAGTGTTGTGTGCTTTACAGGCACTTTCCACTGTGTCCTCACCATTCTGTAACGGCAGGTCGTGCAAGGTCACAAGGCTGACCTCCAGGTGGGCCTCAAGTTTCCCTCCCTGTCAAAGAATTAGAGCTCCTCTCACTTGAAGGTGATCACCCTGGGGAGAGGGAAGTTTTAAGGATTATTTTGTCAGTGCTTCTTTTTTGAAAGAGAAAAATTTTATTAGTCATATTCTGATTACTAGAAATAGTATTTTTCTGTCTTCTGTTTCACACATTGCCTTGCCATTGCTTATGATGTTAGCTGTTTGTATTGTTTCTGCCCCTCATGTCATGAACAGTTGTTGACATTGCTTGGATGGCAGTGAATCTATTTACACTTAAAGCAGATCTCAAGTTTCCCAACTTGGGGAAGAGGTGATGGTAAATAATGCATACATTATATGTTTAAGGCTGCTGATCCAAGTAGACTAGTCTGCTACATGAAGGAAAACTAGGTAAACCAATGGTGTTAGAGTGTTCTTGCTACTTTTGTGACCTTCTAGCATCTCATAAGGACTTTTGACTCTTCTAACACGTTCATTAACTATTCTCTATTTCTACTCCAGGATTCAAATGAACCAGTATTGTCAGAGCAGGACTGGTCAAATTCTTAAAAATCAAACATATATTAAGTAAGGGGTTAATCACAAGTAAGGTAATATTTGGAAATCAGTTTATAATCTGAGGTTTGTTTTCAAAAAAGTATGAACTGCATGTCAAAGCACATATTTCTCTTGTAGCTTCTCAATTAAAAAAAATTATCAAAGCTAGTTTGGATAAGAAAAATAGTTGGGAGAGTGGGTGTGTGTGTGTGTGCTCTTCCCGCCAGTTCATCAACTCTCTTATTCTGCAGTGGACAAGATATGGTGAGCATCCTCCAGTTAGTTCAGAATCTGATGCACGGAGATGAAGATGAGGAGCCCCAGAGTACCCGGTAATGGAGAATGATTGGCAACTTCCCTTTGAAAGTCTGTGTTCTTTTTTTTTTTTTTTTTTTAAATATTTTTAGTTGTAGATGGACACAATACCTTTATTTTATTTAGTTTTTTAATGTGGTGCTGGGGATTGTACTCAGTTCCTCATGCATACTAGGCAAATGTCTTTTCACAAAAACGTTTATGTATTTTTGGGTAATATATTTTGTAAAAAGGAGGCATTTAATAAAATTAGATAGTTTTATGGTTTGGGACCTTTCAAAAGGGACTGGTAGAAGAACTGAAGAATAAATGCTATGTGCTTTTTCCTTCTTCCTAAGGGTGCTGCAGTTGAAAATATTGGTGCCAGCATACATTGTCTGGAAATTGCTTGTTTGTTTTATTTATTCATCTATTTCGTCTTTGATTTTTTAAAATTTTTTGTAATAAGTAATACATTCTCCTTGTTCAGAATTCAGAAGGTAAAAATGAGTGTGCAAAGACAGTTCCTTCATGCTTCTGCCTCCCTACCTGTTTCTCTTCCCTAGAGAGAGACAATTACTAGTCTCTTGCATCTTCTTCCATAGCTATGTTGTGTGTGTGTGTAACACAAGCAGAATGGCCATGCCCACCTCTCTGGTGCGTAAATACCATGCACATGTTCTGCACCTTGTGGTTTTCTGCTGTGTCTTCTAGCGTCAGTACTTAAGGAGATTTCTTTTTGTTAAGAATTCCTTAGTTCTACTCTGATGGATGAAGCGTGTTTTCTTTAACTCGTCTCCTCTTTATGTTTTACTGGAACAAATGTAGCCAACAACTTTGGACAAGTGTCTGGAGGGGTCTGAGAAGTGGGACTGGTAGATCAGATGTGCCAAAGTGTCCTTCTTAGAGCTGAGCCAGTTCATTGTCCCACCCACCGTGTGTGAGAATACTTTTCTCACACCACTGCCTGTAAGGGTATTGTCAGACTTAAGGATCTTTGATAAGTGATGTTTTGATAAGTGAGAAATCTGAGTGAGATATTTCAGCATAATTTAATTTACTTTTTTTTTTTTTTGAACCGGGTTTAAGTCTTTTTATATGTTTTTAGATGTATTTTATTTCCTTTGGTCCATAATCCTATTTGGTTGTCTTTTTCTTATGCTTATAATTAACAGTTATAAATTTATTTATTCTTAGTTATTCTATATAAGGGAAATTAATCCATATATTTTAATTAAATGTAAAACAAAACAAACCTAGTCCCCCTTGAATTTGCTATACTATTTTCAATACTGTTTAATGCAGTAAATTGTTCTTATAACAGTTCTTTTTAAAATGTTTTCTTGGGCTGGGGAGATAGCTCAGTTGGTAGAGTGCTTGCTTTGCAAGCACAAGGCCCTGGGTTCAATCCCCAGCACCGCAAAAAAAAATAAATAAATAAATAAAAAATAAAAAAAAAAAGTTTTCTGTTCATTTTATCTTAGTTCTACCCTCTGTAGTTCTCTTTTTCCCCAGTGCTAGGGGTGGAACCAAGGGCCTTATGCTTAGTAGGCAAGTGCTGTACTGCTGAGCTACATCCCTAGCCCTTCCTCTGTAGTTCTTAAGCTTGATGTTTAATTTTTAAAGTAGTATAGAAGTAAATTATTCTAAAACACTTCATATCTGCTTAATAAAAAGAGGGCTATTTATTGCTTAGGACTCATTTTGAAAAAATATCTTCCTCTCCAAACTTGCAGTACCTTATATGCATTGATTTTTCTGAACTTCTGCTTTCTGTGACATTATGTGGATTTCAAGTCTGACAGGTTTCTCTAAATTCTAGTTTGGTTTTTATGCTTTGACTCTAATACTTGCTTAATCTAATTTTATTAACAGAATTCAGAATATAGGAGAACAAGGTCACATGGCTTTGTTGGGACATAGTCTGGGAGCTTTTATTTCAACTCTGGACAAGGAGAAGCTGAGAAAACTTACAACTAGGATACTTTCAGATACTACCTTGTGGCTATGCAGAATTTTCAGGTAAAGACATTATCAAGAGTTTTCAGTTTCCTCTAAAGTTATTTCTGAGTGATATGTGAGGGCGCTTTCTTCTGGAGCTCTACCCTGGGCCCTTCTTGGAAGAATTTCTTCACCTCTGCATGCCTCTGCTAAGTGTGGGTAACATTAGTAGCTGTCATGGAATTATTGTGAGGATGAGCTAGTGGATTAATATATGTAAAGAAGTGAGAACGTAAGCATGCACATATGATAGTGTCAGCAATTATTTATTTCTAGTTGGTTATTTTCCTAATTGGTACATATTAATAGAAAAGCAGTGATCTGGATCAAATACCTCTATTCATATTTTCCTTTCTTCTCTAGAATATTGAGAAGAATAAAAAGCCCAAAGCAGATTATAATAAAAGCAAAAGTGAGCCTAACTAGCATTGTTGGCAATTTTGTTTATTCTGGATGTTTTAGAGCTGAAGCTATGCTAACAACCCTGCCTGCATTATTCATTGCTGGCCTTCATGTAGAATAAGCTGGAACCATGGTCTTCAGACTTTTTCTATCTGGGAGACTCCAAGTTTCTATTGTTTTCCATAGTTTCTCCTCTTTCTGGACTTAGGTACAGATGAAGAGTTGTTACTGCTCTCCTGTATAGCCTCCAGCTGCAGTGAGTTGTCAACTATCTAAGATGACAGTGTTTCACATTCTTATCCTCTGACATTATCTGGTTTGAGAAAATGCTTGCTTCCATGATTATAAGATTAACATATAAAGTCAGAATTAATCAGAAATAGAAGTACATTAATATATGGATGTTTCTTAATAGGTATGAAAATGGTTGTGCTTATTTCCATGAGGAGGAAAGAGAAGGACTTGCAAAGATCTGTAGGCTTGCCATTCATTCCCGATATGAAGACTTTGTGGTGGATGGATTCAACGTGTTGTATAACAAAAAACCAGTTATCTATCTCAGTGCCGCTGCTAGACCTGGCCTGGGCCAGTACCTTTGTAATCAGGTAACGTGGTATAAGGCAACTGTTTTGAAGAAACAGTGTCATGTTTTGTCATGAAGCGCTTTTTTTAAACAGGGTTTCACTCGCTGTATTGTCCAGGCTGACCCCCAGCTTCTGGGCTTAAATGATCCTCTTGCCTTTGCCTCCTAAAAGCTGGGACTGCCAATGCACATTGCCACTCCCAGTTTGTCCTGAAGCTTTGAAAGTGTGAAGGCTTATTTCCTTAGCTGCTGTTCAAGTTCTTGTTTTATTATAACAAAGAAACAAAACATGTATTATTGAACTTAGAAATTACATATGATAGATATAGTTATGTGTTTTTAATTACTCAGTGTCAACTGCAGTCAAAAGTTTTACCTTATTTCCATACTTTAGTCAAATGATATATATATGTTTTTACATGGTTGCATTTGTCTTTTTTCATGTCCTGTTATAACAAGTATGCCATGCACGTTTAGTGTCTTGACAGTTCTTCAAATGAGTGCATAGAAATTTAATTGACCGTTTCCCCTTTGGACATTTCTTTTTATGATCACTTTCAGGTAGCACTCTTTTTTAGTACTATTTTGCACATTTTTATATATAAAGCTTTGTCTAAATTTAGGGTTATATTCCTCTCATAGGTTTAAGACTCAATCCAGAATCACTCAAAGAGCCTTACTATTTTTAAAGCCCAACCAGGGGGACTACCTTAAGATCAAAAGATTGTAAACCCTCTTGGCCAAGAATGTTTTAATGCAAAACCCAGAGGGTTGGAGGGTTGTTGGAAAGGCAGAGGCCCTGAGAGATGTGTAGAGGCAACTCAGGGACTTAAGCTCATTCTGAACTGTGATGGCTGATGGCAAAAAATTATGTCCTCCTATTTAGGGTGTTTGTATATTCCTATAGACACATAAAACAAATTACTTGAGGACCTACTGCAAGCCAGATTCTTATGATCTTAGTACAACAATCCAGTCTTCAAAAGATGTATGAGAGTGTTCTGTTGAGACAAGCAAGTTGCAGAAAGGTTTATGTGAAATGTCTGTGCTCATGCTTTTAAAAACATGCACATGCTTATATAGGTGGTTTTTATACTTAAAAAATAGATTTGTCTAAATACAGATGTATATATGTCTGAATATACACATACAGAAAATATCTAGAAAGTTATATGCTAAAAAACAATTGTGGATTAGTGGCTTCTAGGGGAGCCTTTTCACTTGTACTATTTTGATGTCTTATTTTACTTGGGTGTCACTTTTATAAATTTTTTTTTTTCTTTTGGTACCAGGTATTGAACCTGGGAGATGCTTCGCCACTGAGCCACATCCCCAACCCTTTTTATTTTTTTGAGACAGGGTCTCATTAACTTGCTTAGGGCCTTGTTAAACTGCTGAGGCTGGCCTTGAGCCTATGATCCTCCTTCCTTAGCCTCCTGAATCACTGGGATCACAGGGGTGTGCCAACCCACCTGGCTCACTTTTTAAATTCTTTTAAAAATCATTTAAGGAGGAAAATGTGAATAAAGTACTGATTAATTTTTTTTTATCTTTAAATGCTGCCAAGTCTTAATTACACAGAATAGTATGTGCAACTGTTTACAATTCCTAAAACTTACAAACACCTTGAGGATTTGGGAATTAAAAATTGAGTATAAAATTAATTTGATGAGTACTGTCTCCATTCTTAACACTGACCTCACCTAAGAAATGTAAATCTGACCAGGAGCAGTGGCATATGCATGTAAACCCCGCTTGAAGCAGGAGGATTGCAAGTTGAAAGCCAGCCTCAGCAACTTAGTGAGGCCATAAGCAACTTAATGAGACCCATTCTTAAAATAAAAAATGAAAAGGACTGAGGATGTGGCTCAGTGGTTAAGCGCCCCTAGGTTCAATCCTTGGTAGAAAGAAAGGGAGGGAGGGAGGAGGGGAGAAGGAAGAAAAGAAAGAAATGTAGATCTGTTATTCCATATTTATTACTTTTTAAGTGTGGGTGGACCCACAAATAAGATATTGTTCTTTGAATGCCTTTAGCTGGTATTATTTACCAGTAATGCTTGGAGAAAAAAATCCTAAATTACCACTCAGAATGCCCAGTGTTTCTTTGTTTGGAAAAGTGTTTGTTTTTTGGTATATGGTAGAATGTACCAAAGACAGTTACTCAAATTCATTTAGAAAATTTAACATTATATCCTGTTAAACAGTATTTGGCAATTCATCATTTTGTTTGGTTTGGTTTTGGCTTGACTTTTTAACACCTACTTATATATTAAGAGTTCCTAAGGGGAGAGATTTTTCAAATGAAAGATTGACCCACCATCTTTCACAATCATAAGCGAATAGTGACAAAGAACTTTGTTCTAAAGTCGTGCGTCTCTTCTCGCAGCTTGGCCTGCCCTTCCCCTGCTTGTGCCGTGTGCCCTGTAACACTATGTTTGGATCCCAGCATCAGATGGTAAGTTCTGTTTTTGGTTTATTAAATAATATGGATTTGAGTTTTGAAATTGTCTTCAACTGAAGTTGTTTGCTGGCCTGCAGATAATTATTAGCTTATTAATTTATTGCTTTGGTATTTCTATGTGTAATACGTGCTTCTGTTTGAATATGCATGAAGTTTGGCTAGTATATAGGTCAGGAGCATCTAGTTCTTAAGGAATCGTATAATCAATCACTATATCACCTGCTGCTCCTTTTTTTTTTTCCCCTATTTTTGCAGGGGTGTTTGGAATTAAACCCAGAGCCTGTGCATGCTAAGCAGGAACTCTACCCAGCCCTATTACTTTAAATAGAAACAAGACTACCAAAATAAGTACCAGAAATTCCTTTTGAAGCTCATTCTTTTAAGTAGTTACCGCTGTTGCCTGGATTGATAAATGGGATTTTGAAAACGAGATTCTTTATTATCTTGGGGTTGAGTTTTGCTTATTTTTAGACATGCAAATGATAAATCTCTCCAAACTGAAGCCAGAGGAAAAAGGACAGACTTTAGGGTTCTGCATTTGTTCTTCAAGATAGGTTCATTTTTAAATTTTATACTAATTTTAACATTAGTATAGATACTTTGTTGACTGGGGGGTGTTGAGAGAACATTTTCTTTTAAGTGTTTAAAACTAGAAAAATATTCTGCATAGGTATAGTTTTTACCTTTTATCTCATTTAACTGATTTTTCTATCAGTTTCAAGGAAAACTATTTGGTTTTCATATCTGTGATTAGGGAAAATAAAAATGTCAAGAGTAAGAAGAGATCTGAGTGATTAAATTTGAGAGTCATCTGCTTCTTTTGGAAGTCATAATTTTTCATTGTGTAGCTTTTATGCTGATTGCATCCTGTCTTATGGTTTGTTATTTGGTCCCAGGATGTGGCCTTCCTGGAGAAAATGATTAAAGACGACATAGAACGAGGAAGACTGCCCCTGCTGCTTGTTGCAAATGCTGGTAGGTCTCATAAGCCTGCATCTTCAATCACGAACATGCCAGAGGGACTGTGAATACCTAGCCTCAAAAGACCAAGTCTTAAGAAATGTTCAGGATAGTCTGTATCCACACAGATAGTGAGAACTATGATATTAATGTTAGCGTTTAGGATTTCAGTTGTTGGTTTGTTTTGGGAGTGTGTGTGGGTGTGCATGTGCACTTTTTTCATTTAGGTTGTCAGCACTTCTTCCTTTCCTTCATGTACTTCCTTTCTAAATTAAGTTTTTAAATGTCACACTTAAATATCCACCTCATAGGGTAGCAGGTCAACTACCACTTTCTGCTTCACTAATTGTATTGAATTCAACATTGTGCTTTAAGTCCTAGATACTGAGTAAAGCAAGAAAAATACTAAAAGATATTTGGATTAAAAGGGAAGAAGTAAAACAGTCTTTATTTGCAGATGGCATGATTTTATTGATAGAAAGTCCAAAGGAAACTAAAAAGTTCCTGGAACTAATTAAATGAACCTAGCAAGGTTTCTTAATTTCTACCTCTTGCAATACACAATTGGAAAGTAAATTTAAAAAGTCATTTATAATAGCATCAAAAAAAATGAAAACTTTATGGATAAATTTAACAAAGTATATGCAGTACACTGACAACTATAGAATATTGCTGAAAGAAATTCAAGAAGACCTAAACGAGTGGACTGATATGCCATGCACGTAGGTTGGAAAACTCAATATTGTCAAGTCCATTCTTTTGAAACTAATCTGTAGATTCCGTTCAGTTCCTGTCAGGACCTTCGCTGCTTCTCAGGTGCAGTGGCACATGCCTATAATCCCAGCAACTGGGGAAGCTGAGGTAGAAATCACAAGCTCAAGGCTGCCCTCAGCAACTTAGCAAAACCCTGCTTCAAAATAATTTTAAAAAGGCACCAGGGACATAGCTCAGTGGTAAAGAATCCCTGCATTCAATCCCCAGTACTATGAAACAAAACAAAAAACACCTCTCCTTCTCTCTCTTCAGTTTCTTATTTAGATATAGATTAGCTGATTCTAAAGTATATATGGACATGTAAAGGACCTAAGAATAGCCAAAATAATTTTGAAAAAGAACACAATTTGAAGATTTACCCTATCTGACTTCAAGACTTCCTCTGAAGCTATAGATAAGGGCTGGGAGTGTAGCTCTGTGGTAGAGTGCACATTGAGCATGTGTGAGGTCCTGGGTTCCATTCCTGTCTCTCACACACACACAGAGCTACAAATAAGAGATTACAAATGTGAGATTAATTGAAAAGAATGGAGAGTTCAGAAATACACTCATGGTCACTCAGTTTTTAACAAATATGTCAAAATAATTCAAAGGAGAAAGTATAGTATTTTCTACAAGTGGTCTTGGAAAACTTGGATTTCCATGTGGGAAAATACTGAACTTCAACCCTCACCTCACTTTGTATATAAAAATTAATTATAAATGGTTCATAGATATAAACATAAGAGCTAACGTAACTTAGAAAACTTCTACAAGAAAATACAGAAAGAATCTTTGTGACCTTGGGTTAGGCAAAGATTTCTTAGGACTGGGCATGGTGCTACATGCCTGTACTCCCAACCACTCGGGGCTGAGGAAGGAGGACCACAGATTCAAGGGTAGCCGGGGCAGTATCTCAAAAAAGATTCAGTAAGGCACAAAAAACATGAACTATGAATTATACTTTATTGAAAATTAAGAGCTTGGCTGGGAGTGTGACTCTGGTAAAGTGAGTGCTTAGCATTTGCAAGGTCCTGTGTTCAATCCCCAACACCAAAAAAAGGAAGGAAAGAAAATTAAAAGCTTTTACTCTTCAAAAGATTATGTTGAGAAAATGAAAGCAAACCACAGACTGGGAGAAATATTTTGTAAAACACTTTTCAGAGAAATATCTTGTATCCAGAATATGTAAAGAACTCTTGCAATTCAACAATAAAAAGACAGTACAGTTTTTAAAATGAACACAAGAGGGTTGGAGATATAGCTCAGTGCTATGTAGAATGCCTGGTATTCCAGGGTTCTGGGTTCCATCCCCTGCACTACAGAGAGGGGAGGCAGGAAGAAACTACCTAAAATGAACAAAAGATTTGGATAGACACTTACCAAAGAAAATACATGACTGTACAAGCACTTGAAAAGATGGTTAATGTCATCAGTCACTAGAAAAGTGCAATTTTAAATCACAGTGAGGGCTAAGGGTATAGCTGTGTGGTTGTGTGCTTGCCTAGGATGTTTGAGGCCCTGGTTCTATCCCCAGCACCACAAAAAGTACCCCAAGATGAGATATTACTATTTCTGTTAGAGTGGAGGAAATTAAAAATACAGTGTCAAATATTTGTGAAGATGCAGAGTAACTAGAGCTCTCATGTTGCCGGTAGTGTTACCACCATTTATCAGTGACAAATAGTGCTTCCTCAAATGTTGAAGTTTGAACATTAGAGAAGCACCCCAAGGCAACCATATGAGGCAGGTTTTATTTAAAAGCAGTAACACAGACTTCTGGGAGGGATAAGGGGCCATAGCTGGCATTCTGGTATCCCAAGAAGTGAGAGTACCCTGCCCCTTTTATGAACTAAAGTTTCCTTTGTTCTCTTGCTCTCCTCTCCACCTTATCGTTCTCCTTCCTACCTCTGTGACTAGGCCCTGGAGTTGCTGGTGGGCAGGGGCAGGGCCAGGGCCAAGTGGAGTGATCCAGGCAGGTAACAGCCCAGGGGGCATTAACAACTCCCTGTCTGCAACCTTTTGGGAGAGGTAATATAGGCAGGTAATCTTGGTAATCAAAGGGCTCTGTAGACATTGACATTCCAATCTCCCAGGCACAGTCTCCAACCTCCGCTTCCAAACTGGCTTCCATTTTCTCCATTTGACCCGATCACCTGTCTATCCTAACTGCCTGTCTTTAATTGGCTTCATGTAGGAATGCAAAATGTTATAGCCACTCCGAAAAGAGTATGGCAGTGCCTCCAGAGAAACCGTAACATTACCATATCATCAGCTCATGGAATAGTACCCTTAAATGATTGGATTTTATTGCCTGTGAATTGTGCTTCAGTAAAGCTCTTTATTTTAAAAAAGAAAATACTTAAGTATCCTTATTGCCAGAAAGAAACCACACTTCCTGCCTGACTTACCTTATTGTGTAAAGATAAACACAGATCTGCCCATATTCACTCACTTGATAGACTAAAGGGGCTGCCACTGGCATGTGACTGAGTGACTTCCTAGTGAGATTTATTGCAGTCACCAGAAGACACATCCCAGGAGTTAGTCAGCAGACATTACCATAAAATGTGAAAAGGAGTCTGAATGTGGTCCAGTCACTAAACATAGCTCTGTGCTCTGATGTGATGGAAGAGTCATGTGTTGGCGTTTGATCTTGTTTCAACCAAATTAAGTATGTCAGTTGAGATAATTTTTAAATTTTGAGATAGATTTGTGTGTGAAAAAGTTTTCAGCCCTTTTCCTGGCATAGACTTTGAGGGAAAAAAGCCATTTTCTTTATAGTGGTTTGTTCAGCATTGGTAGGGGCATAAAATCTTACTAGTTGTAACTCTACTAACTGGAAATTTGAAACAACTGGGAGAATACATGACTCAACATTTGATTTAAACTCCATCTGAAAAAGAACCTGGCCAACAAAATCTGTAGCGCAATCATGTCACCAAGGGAGTAGCTCAAAGTGCTTGATGTTTAAATAGGCTTCAGATTGCATGTTTTATATTAACAAAGAAAAAAACCCAGGTTTGTGTGTGTGCGCGCATGTGTCTAAAGGACACACCTAAGTCAAAATAACCCAGACCGTGACGGTAGGGTGAGGAAGAATATTTTTGGCAAATGCTGACAAAAATACTGTAGCCACATTAGTGTGGGGTAAAATAGACTCTATGCCCGAAAGATGTAACTCAGTTATGAATGCTTATGGACAGGACTTTGAAATATATAAAGAAAAGCTAAAGAAAAAACTTACAGAATGCAGTTGAACTGTTGTCAAACCCATACTGTCTTCACGGGAGACTTGACTATTTCTCATATTCATTGGGTCTAGTGGATAGAAAATCAGTAATACAGTAATACAGTTAGATGCATATAATGGAGAGTACACATAAGCTTACATAAATCAACTTGCAGAAGTTGATTTTAAGTCAGTCTACAAAGAAAAATCTTAAAATAGGGATGTAATAAGTTTCTTCCCTCCTGGGGGAGATGCTGTACATAAACGTTCCTATATTTGAACACTCAGGAGATCCTTGTTCTACCTGATATCCCTGCTTGTTTTTTTCGTTATAGGAACTGCAGCAGTAGGCCACACAGACAAGATTGGGCGTCTGAAAGAGCTCTGTGAGCAGTATGGCATCTGGCTTCATGTGGAAGGGTAGGTGGCTTGTGTGGCTCCGTGCTGGGCCTGTACGTAGTCTTCATGAAAGTAGCCATCCAGGGCATCCCCAACACCACAAAAAGAAGAGGAAGAAGAATGGACATCCAGGCCCTCTCTGTAGTGACATTTATCACTAAGGGTTCTTTCGGTTGCAGATAACAAAATAACCCAAATTGACTGAGCCAAAAAAAGATTTTATTGTCTAACTAAAAATGACCAGTGTTAGGGCTGACTTTAGGTACAATGTCAAGCAGAATTCACTGTCTTCCTCCCACCTCTTTCCCCTAACCAGAGGCACTTGCTGGCATCCTGTGTGTCAGCTGAATGGGATGACTTTCCTATTACAGTGCACAGACCCCAGCCTGCCTTCCAGCAGGGCACAATACACTGACAGCTTAGGTCACGAAACCATCCACTTCTGGAGCAGGTGATGTGTCCACCTAAAGCACATGTTCTGGTAGAGGAACTTGGGTGTTTCTCAGAGGCCACTGGAGTGCCTTTAAGGGGAAAGTAGGAAGCAGGTGCAGGGAAGCCAGAGTGGTGCCCACACATCATCCAAGGCAGATTTCTTTTCCATCTCCAAACAGAGCAACGACTGGAAATAGTAGCAGCGAAAGATGCCAAATAGCATACACATGATTGAGTGCACAGGAGCTGCCCTGAAGCATTTTGAAGGTTTTCTTGGAATTTGCATGATCCACCTGTTCCTTTGCTGTCATAAAAGCTAATGACATCTGAAAGACATTTGTGTGTCATGCTGCAATAGCACAGCTGCCTTCTTTTTATTGGAAAGTACATATTGAATGAATCAGTAACATTAAGCAATTAGTTCTTAGATTGGTGTTTTTTCTTCCAGTGTGAATCTGGCAACATTGGCTCTGGGTTATATCTCCTCGTCAGTTCTGGTATGTTCTGGATTGATTCAGTATTGGTGTTCAAAGTTTTTTTTAAATGAAAGGGGAGTTGGGTTTAGTGTGTTCTGACAATTTAA
Source organism: Sciurus vulgaris (assembly GCF_902686455.1). NCBI lineage: Eukaryota > Metazoa > Chordata > Mammalia > Rodentia > Sciuridae > Sciurus > Sciurus vulgaris. The sequence continues at coordinate 11,652,929 of NC_136479.1, read as the reverse complement.
TGAGAAGTCCTCTTCTTGGTAGGCTGCAACCAGATGTGACAGCATGACGCTGACTCCTGGCCCGTGGCTGGGCCTGCCGGCTGTTCCCGCAGTCACACTCTACAAGCACGATGACCCTGCCTTGGTGAGCTGTCCTCTCTCGAGTGTGGAGTCACTAGTACTCATTATTGCCTTTAGAGACAAATACAATTTTGGAGGCTGAAAATCCAGATGAGTCTCTCTCTGATCTGCCTGTTTTGTGGTGGTGGTGGTAGTGGTTTGTTCTGTGGTACTGGAAATTGACCCAGGGGCACACTGCCATTGAGATACATTCCCAGTCCTTTTTGTTTTTTATTTTGAGACAGGATCTCACTAAGTTGCTGAGGCTGGCCTCAGACTTGTGCTCCTCCTGCCTCAGCCTCCTGAGTCACTGGGATTATAGGTGTGTGCCACAGTGCCCAGCTAGGGACAAAATATGGGGGGGAGGGGAGAGTGAAAGTTTTCCTTGATTCACTATCTTTTTGTTTTAATTTTCATACAAGTGATCCATATCATATATTTTTCTATTATGCACCTCATACTATGTATGAAGGATTGTTTTAATGACTGCATAATAGTCACTTAAGTATCAGGTTTTTTATCATGACCATTTGTGAACCTGTTGAATGTTTTCATATTTTTGTTACTGAAATAATGAGACAGTGAACATCTTTCTACATTTCAAATCATTTCTTAGAATAGGTTCTCAGATGTAGAATTACCAAGTTGGAAGTATTTTAAGGCCTGTGATCCACATTGTGTAGTAGGTCGTAATATACTTTTTTAAAAATCAGAAGTTGTGGTTTTTGATAGTAGGTTAATGGCAGGCACACGCAAAATACATGTTACATGATTATTGCTAAAACAGTTGATATCTTACTCATTTGATAATGGCCGGGTATTTGAGGATGCTCAGGGCACCCTTGCAAGTGGCTGCCTTTTGAACGACTGAGAGCTCTGACACAGGCCTGTGACCCATCTGGATTCTCTTCCTGGCTTTGTCATTCCTTACCTCTAAACCCTTGGATAAAGCCAAGTCTCTGAACTCAACTACCTGGAATGAATTCCTTTGGAGTGTGGGGAGATCAAATGGATAAAGAAAGCAAAGCATCTGTCACATAGAGTGTGTGTATAAATGGTAGCTGGTTACTTCTGAGGTTTCAGTGCCTTGGATTAATGCACCCATAATTGACTTTTCAGACATTAGTTGCTGGTCTTACATCAAATAAGCCAGCAGACAAACTCCGTGCCCTGCCTCTGTGGTTATCTTTACAATACTTGGGACTTGATGGAATCGTGGAGAGGATAAAGCATGCCTGTCAACTGGTGAGTAGAAACCTGAAGTTTAAATGAATCACAAAGTCTCCTTGACAAAAGCAAAGAAAACGCAGAAACGTTTGGGTATTCTCCATCCAGCACCTCTTCATCTGAACTTATCATCTCATAAACAATCAGACTTACTGCCCTGCATGTATGTTTCTTGTTTGAAGATCTAGGAGCAGCTGCTGGCATTGACCCAGCATTTGTGCTAGATGAAATCAGATTAAAAGAAGCTGGGCCTGGTGGCACACACCTGTAACATCAGCCACTTAGCAGGCTGAGGCAGACAGATCACAAGTTCAAGGTAAACCTGGGCAACTTTTCAGAGACCATCTCAAAATTAAAAAAAAAAAAAAAAAAAAAAAGGCTGCGTATGTAGCTTAGTGGTACAGCACCCCTGGGTTTAATTCCCAGTATATATATATCACACACACACACACACACACACACAGATTAAAAGGAATACCACTGTCAGCCTAGAATGAGAAATCACAAGATGACTTCCAGGGAGGGAGAAGGATGTAGAAGGGGAATAAATGTTCCCTTTGATTGACCCTTTAGGGTGAGAGGATATGGAGGTTAAAGGTAGGATATGAACGACATGCATACTTCTAACACACTGGCTTGGGTTCCCAAATTGCAGTGTTTGGGGGTCAATTCTAATTCTCTTTGCATTTGAGGTGTTCTAATTTTGGAAAATGTATAATTATGCTGTAGTTAAATATTCAATCCATTTGGCTGCTATACCAAAATACCTTAGTCAAGGTAACAACATACAATACATTTGAATTTCTTATCAGCAGATTCAGAGTCTGATGAGGGCCTCTTCCTCATATACGGTCCTTCTGTCTGTCCTTACATGGCAAAAGGGGGAACAGACTGCAGTCCCTTTTGTATGTACCCTCACTAATTCCATTCATGAGGCACCCTCATGCCCAGATCACCTCCAGAGGTCCCCACCTTTTAATACCATTGCATTGGGGATTTGGTTCAACAGAGGAATTTTGTGTGATACAAACATTCAGACCATAACTTTTAGAATGCAAAAAGTAGTATTTATGCAGTGTGAGAGTTGAGCCCTAGTTAAATTCAGAAGCATGGTGTCATCTTCAACACTTCCATTTTCTCCCCTGTGAGACAGGGATATAATTTTACTAAAGATTGTTATATGAGGACCTCATGAGTTAATGTATGTAAAGTGCCTAATTACATAGTAAGTTATGCATATATGTTTAAATCATTTTGGATTGGCAGCGAGCATTGGGCATACAGCAGTCATTGGTAGAGCTCATGTTTATAGCCTGCACAAAGGTTCACTTTCCAGCACTTAAAAATATGTGTGTTTGGGGTCGGGGATTTAGCTCAGTGGCAAAGCACTTGCCTTGCATGCGCAAGGCCCTGAGTTCGGTCCTCGGCCCTGGGGAAAAAAAAAAAAAATCTAAACAATATGTGTGTGTATGCGTGCAAACACATGTGCGTACTTATTACATGTATAATATTGAACATCCTTGCAAAGCAGCTGCCTCTTGAATATTATATGTAACACTGTGTTTGGGGGGGTGGAATTGGTACTTCCTTAATGTCATTTTTATATTTTAAGAAAAACTAGCTTTTATTTCTCTGACAGTGACCCTTTGATTCATAGTATAATTCCCTAAAAAAATAATTTTAAGATTTATGTTTATAAAAGTACTATATTTTTTAAGTATTCTTGTGCTATTAGCTCATGTCTCAGTTTGGGTCTTAGGAAAGAGGAGCCGGTATCGCCCTAGTAACTTAGTTAATTTAGAGAAGGCTTGGGCACTCAGGGGAGAGTTTTTCAATTCCCTTTGGCCTGTGGGGTACAGGAAAATAATGACGACACTAACTGCCAAACCCTTGAGGTCACCACACTCTGGCATCTTCCTGCAAGCACAATCTGTGACTGACCTCAAACACTTATGAGCATTTGACTGAGCCCCTGCTGCTGACTCACTGTTGTAAGTGCACACATTAAACTGCATGGACTTCAGCAGATACAGTTTTCTGTGTACTTTCGTGCTTTATAGTCCGTGTATATCTCACATTCCCTGGGGGCAGAGAGCAGTCTTCTCCCCCCAACTCCCTTTAGCAGCAGCAGCAGCAGCATCTTCATGGGTAGCAGGCATGGAGCATTTACTCAGTGTCAAGCACTGTGAAGCACTTCACATGCATCAACTCATTTCACAACTTTACTAGGATGTAAGTTCCATTGATAATAACATTAAAAATTAGGTTTTAGGGCTGGGATATAGCTCAGTTGGTAGAGTGCCTGCCTCGAATGCACAAGGCCCTGGGTTCAATCCCCAGCACCACAAAAAAAAAAAAAAAAAAGGTTTTAGGCTGGGCATGGTGGTGTGTACCTGTAATCCCAGCAACTTCAGAGGCTGAGGCAGAGGGTGGCATGTTTGAGGCCCATTTGGGCAACTTAGCAAAACCCTATCTCAAAATAAAAAAAAACATAAAAAGGCCTGGGGATATAACTCAGTGGTAGAGTGCCCTGGGATTCAGTTCCCAGAACCCCATGACCACCACCACCAAATTAGGTTTCATGAGGGGTTTCCAGAACCCAATGCTCAATGAGTATCTGTTGGACTAGTATATCCATACTGCTAACTGTTATCCCCATCCTGGTAAATTGAGACATTCTGCAGTGGCAATGATGGCAGCCATCATTTCCATAGTGCACAGTGTGTTCTAGACCCTGTTCCTGAGCACATAATGTATATTGATGTATTTGATTTTCACAACCACCCAGTAAGATGCCATCTTAAAGTTGAGGGAACAAGCACAGAGGGCTTAAATAACATGTTCAAGGTCATAGCTAGTAAGTGACAGGCTGGGTGACTTATCCGGGTCCTTAGGTGGTAAGTGACGGAGTCAGGCCTCAACCAACTCACAAGCACATGTTCCCTTGGCTGCCCCTCATCTCCTCCACCAGCAGTCAGTGCCATGCCTTGCTCGTGTTTGTGCTCAAGTGGCTTTTGCTTTGTTTTGTCTTTTCCCCGCAGAACTGGGGCTCTAACTCAGGCCTTGCGCATGGTAGGCAAGCACCTTGCCATTGAGCTACACCCCGAGCCCTTATATTTTATTTTGAGACAGAGTCTATTGAGTTCTCCAAGCTGCCTCAAACTTGTGATCTTCCTGCATCAGCCTCCTAAGTAACTGGGATTATGGGTGTGCACCACCATACACAGCTGAACTTAGTAGGTTTTTAATAAATGGCTTATATTGCTAATAGGACAAATTCACATGTCTTACTAGAAAGAACTTTTCTTGAACCAGTGCATGTAAATTTTAACTGAAAGATCAAGAAATATTTGCAGATGTTGAATTGTAAAAATTGGCAGCCAGAATTTAGAAATCACCAAATAGCAGACGCCTTTGTCTGCCTGAGATCCTTGTTTGCAGACCCTCAATGACCCTCCTGAAAATTTACTATCAATCTTAATGAAATTACATAAATTGTTGTTTGTCATTTGCAGAGCCAACGGTTGCAGGAAAGTTTGAAGAAAGTGAACCACATCAAAATCTTGGTATAGTATATACTTTCCTGTTTTTGAAATAAGTAACTTTTTTAACTTCAGCAATAGAATGATTTTCTCCAGATGTGATACCTATGAGTTGTGACAGCTCCTGTAAATAAAACTAGAATGTTTGAGAGATGTGTGAGTTTATAACCACGTTAACGCACATAGCTCAAGAGAAGAAATTTGTACCAGTGTTTCGATTCCTATAGTGCTTTCATATCATCCATTTATCCTGTTATGATTTAGAATGGCACAAAGGTCTTATAAGCACCAGTGTCTTCACCTATCCAATGACAATAGAACACCCATCTTCTGAAATGAGAAAGCCTTCTGTGTCTCAGAATGCCTTCGGCTACTTTTGAAGCCTTCTGACATCAGAGTTTTCATTTGCCCAAAGGGAGATGAGGAAGAGAAAAGCAAGTGGCGCCCTGCTCTTATTTTCTCCTAGTGTCTTCCTACAATGACTCTCTCAGAGATTGCTCCCTCTATCCTGGGACAAGGAAATGAGAAATTTAGCAGCACTAACATCCAAGAATGTGTATCAGCTCAGGTGGGAATGTTTCCATGTTTTGTTTCATTGTATTTTAGATTTTTATTTAAATAGACTCACTATTTCTTTGATAATTCTGCAGAGTACAGTTCAATTTAAAACTAATATTTGAGTTTATTTGGAGTTGAGATTAGTAGGTATATCTTAGAGGGAGGCTAGGTTAAGGGTAGGGAGGCTCTGCATTGCCTGCAGGGAGGAGCTTGGAACCATTTGAACTGAACTCTAGATGGGGAAACCTTACTTTATGGAGAAGAAATGGGGATGATTTTAAGTCAGGAGACTTAAGTTCTGCTCTCAGTAGTGCCATGGGGTGGCCCTGTGACACTGAGTCATTTTCATAACTTCTTGAGCCTGTGATCCTAGCTGTCAAATGAAAGTGTGTTGGAGTCTACTGATTGCAAAAAGAGAGACCCAAAGTACAGAACAGGATGAGCAAGCTGTTGGCGATCAAGGCAACAGAGCCTATATTCTTTTCTGGTCCCTGCTGTATTGAGCCCACTCTGGTTCTTCCTCGTTTCTTCGATGGTATTAATCACCAGGTTTCGGTTTCGATTTTGGTTTTGGGTGTGAGTGTGTGTTACTGGAGACTAAACCCAGGGCCTTACATATGCTAGGCAAGCACTCTACCACTGAGCTACATCCCCAGCACTGCCCCCTTTTTAAAAAATTTTTAAGATAGGATCTCTGAGTTGTCCAGACTGACCTAGAATTTGTCATCATCCTGCCTCAGCCTCCTAAGTAGCTGGGATTACAGGCGTGTACAGCTGCACCCAACTAATTACCAGTTCTTTTGGAACATCTTTATCAGGCCACCACAACCCAGACATAACCCGGCTCCATCCCTTCTGCCAGTGGCTGTGTTTTTCATTTGAGGGTACAATAGTTGGCAAACATCACAAAGCACTATGGGCCTGTCACTCATCATCATCATTGCAGTTGCTCCTTGGGAGATGCTTCCTGAGTGCCATCCGTGGTCCTGAGTACCTGCATGCATTGCTTAGTTTTACTCCGCAGCAGCCTCCCTCTGCCTGGAAACACTCATTGCTCCCAGTTCTTCTCATGAGTGGTTCCTTAGCTTTCAGATCTTACTTGGAATATCACTCTTCAGAAAGACTTTTTCTGACCACCCTAAGATAACCTCCCACTGCCATCCATCATCTAGCCCTGGGGTTTTTTCCTTCTGCATTGTATTTTTTACTACCTGAAATCATGTATTTGTTCATTGCCTTTTTTTCTATAGATGCTACTTGAAGGTTTTATGCAAACTTCACTGCTGTCCCTCACTTGTGCATTAAAACCCACAGTCCTGTCCTTGAAAGCCAAGGCCCAGGCCTATCCATGCTGCTCCTTCCCTGACAATCACCTTACAGTCTTCTTTCTGAGTTCACCTTTGATGTGAGCCCAGCAGTAGTTTAGACTTTTTTCATTGTGGTTATATTTAATCCAGTATCTCAGATATTTAGAATTGAAAACTTCAGCATTAGCTCAGTCTGCCATGTTGCTAGAATCAGGTTATATATATAACCCTGTGCATTCTTCCTTAGGCATATCAACATTTGACACTAGAGTTCAAGGAAAGAAGTCAGCCATAATATACGTAGAAGTCATAGCATTCAAATTTTTCTGCCTTATCTTAATTGAATATGGGGGAACGGATGAATTGTCACCTTTTTTGTTCCTACTTATTTGTTGGGCTTATTATGCTGATCTATTTAAAATATTGAGCCCGTTTCTTTAAAAGTATTAATAGTCTTATTTATGTGAAAGTTAAAGGAGATAACCGATACGAAAGCATCTTAGCACAGGAACTAGCTCGTTAAATAGTTGGGGGATGTGAATATAAATCTTGATCAGAATCATATCCACAAGGTCCTTTGAAAAGTTGGTAGGAAAGTTCTTGGGCAAGCTGCTTCCTGTCTCTCCAAGTCAGCATTTCCTGTTGTGGCCCTATGGGTGGGTCATCACACTCGGCCTGGGAACATGGGTTTTGTGGCTAGAGCTATAATGCTGCTATTGTCGAATGCTCAGAGAACTTCTCCCCAGAGAGGCCCCCAGCCCCCGTTCACCACAGATGCCACCGAGGACATGGCTGCTCACTGTACCCTGACCCCAAGGTGCAGCTGATGGCTGACCACGTGTTCCTTCAGTGGCAAGCAGGGACTCCTGCTGTGTTTTCATAGTCCAGTGACTGTCATCATCTCTTATGAAATGCACTAAGGCAGTGAATTGTCTAAGTACTGGTTCTGAGAATCAAATTTAAGTAAATATGTTTAGAAAATACATATACAGTTCTAGATTGTGGGTATCTTCATTGCCCACAGGTCTTGTATTCTGTTCTGGAAATTTTATAAGGTGTAGAGAAAGTACTTGTTCTCCCCACCACTTTGGGTCTAAAAAGTTCTAATAAATCCTGATAATTTCTGGAATTCTTGAAAGCATTAGTAGAATGATTCCAGTTCTACTTTTTCCTTACCTTTTAGATCTTTAGTGTTAGAACTATGTTTATCTATTCATATTCAAATTTCTTCCGGCTTTAATGTCAGTGTACCATTCTCAGAGGCTGATCCTGGAATCCACAGGGTGCTGTCAGGCTGGTCCATAGGTACTTCTAAAAATTTTTACCAAACCTTTGCTTTTTGTTTCTCTAGCTACTGCATTTAACCTTTGAGTTTTAAGAATGTGTTTGTGTATAAAATGGAGCATCTCTAGCCTGTTTTCCAAATTCAGTGTTTCATTCTGTGGGTGTTAGGAATTCATGATCACTTGGTAATCCCAGACTTCTGTTTTTGCAGGTGGAAGATGAGCTCAGTTCTCCAGTAGTGGTATTCAGATTTTTCCAGGAATTACCAGACTCAGGTAGGTCATTTTTAAAAGAGGATTATTTTCATATATGTGTTTAAGGGCTTTAAATATGATACTATTTCAAGTTAAATAGATAGCCCTCAAAAATATTTTCGAGGGCTGGGAATCTAGCTCAGTGATAGTGCACTTACTTATTAGCATTGGTTTGATCCCCAGTACCACCAAAAAATAAGTAAAAAATTTTTTCTATAGTTATGATTAAACTAGTGGTTACTAAATGCCAGTTTCTGGACCAGTGTTAGAATGGCTAAGAAAGAGTCACTTGAAAACACAAGATTCTTGGGCCATATGTATATCCTAGATATTTTGATTCGGTAGGTTAGACCTAGGTATCTCTACTTTTAAATAAGTCGCAGCTGGGCACAGTGGTGCACAAGAAGTCCCAGCTGCCACTAACCTAGTCCAAGGCATCACTGTTTTTTACCTAGGTGGCCAGGGTCCCCACCTAACTGGTGTCTGACTTCCTCCATTCTACATAGTCCCTTCCAGACTGTGCTCCACAGGGCGGTGAGTGAGCTTTATAAGTGGAGGTCGGAGCATATCACTCCCTGCCGAGTCCATCAGTATCTTCCTGTTTCAGCTGAGTGAAGTCCAGGCTCTGTCCCATGCCATGTGAGGCTGTGGTGTTCCTCCCTGCCTTCCTCCTCAACTTCTGACATGTACCTCTTGCTCATTGTGCTTCAATCAGACTGATCTTCTCCACATTCCTGGAGTGCTCTTTCCTAGCACGTGACCATGGCCCTTGCTCTTCCCTCTACTTCAAACACATTCCTCTTGTTTTTCTAGGGACTGGTTCCTTCTTACCATGTAGGTCTCCACTAGCTGCCCACCTGCTCTGCTGTCCTGTCTGAAGTGACTCCATCATATTGGAGCCCCTCCCTTCTTTCATGGCACTAACAATGACATAGTAATATAGTCTTTTTTTTTTTTTTTTTGTGGTGCTGGGGATCGAACCCAAGGCCTTGTGCTTGCAAGGCAAGCACTCTACCAACTGAGCTATCTCCCCAGCCCTAACAATGACATAGTGATTTTCATTTTCTCTATGGCCTGTTTCCTCAACGAGACATAAGCTCCGAGATGACAGAACCCATGCCTGCTTTATATGTATCCCACGTGTCTGGCACATTCTTTGGCATGAATAAGTTCCTAAGCCACTTAAGAGCTGAAGAATAATTTTTGTGAGGCCCAGTGTGGATGCTGTTGGGCATTCTGACCTTGCATGGTGCTGGTTAGACTCGTTAACCTTCAATGTGATTTTTTGGATTGCCTCTCAAAATTTTTTGAAAGCAGACTTTTAAAAAATGAAATTATTCTGTTTCTGTGAATGTATTCAGCTGTTACATAGTTCATGAGGAAAACAAAGTGTGGGACATTAAATCTTCTGTCAGATACATATTTGATTTCAGTAATATGAGACTTTTTAATATTGAGATCTAAGTGAAATGGGGTTTCATTATGATGTTTCTTTTAGCTAGCCATGTTTCTGGGAGTCAGTCCTGTGTTTTGGCCTCGGATTCTGTTCTTAAAGCTGTCCCAGCACCCAACGTGGCACCTGCAACAGTCAGCCGGGAGAGACATTCCTGTGATGCCCTGAATCGCTGGGTAAGGAAAGCTTCAGTCTGCTCTCTTTTACATCCCAGAGCATTGTCACCTGGCTTCATGCGTGGGAACTCAGACCCACAAGCAGGGAGCCTCCTAGGAAGGCACTGGGCTTATTCTGGGCTCTGCTCTGAATCAGATCACCACCTCACGTGCCGTGACCTCTGACAAGTCTTTTAGGCCTCCTTTCCTTAGTTTCCTCATGTGCCCACTGCTGCTGAATCCGCCTGTAAAAGAGCAGCAGATGTGGGCTGCAGTGCTGCTGCTTGGGTGTGGGGTAAGGTCTGAGCCACATCGGAAGCACCCAGGCCAAGTCCCTGTGTGCTGTGCTGTCAGTGCCAGTCCAAGGTTGCGTGCTCAGCAGCTTTTTGGACACTGCAGTCCTACCTCAGATCGTAGTCTCAATTGTGTTCTAGACAGCACAAGGCTGTTGCCCACAGCACTGCCAGGGTTTGATAAGAGGGTGTGTCTTTACACAGTAGTTCACAACAGCCATTGTGGTCAAAGCATATGGGAAATGAATTAAATTAGAATGAAAAATGAATGAAATCTTCAGGTTACTGAACTGTGTGTAGAATATCATGTTTTATGACACACAGTCTATTCACAGATTAAAGATCCAAATGTCAACAGTTGGTATTTTTGAGTAGTGTGTGGGCAATTTTTATTTTGTGTTTTTGGTTTATCTGCATCTCATAGATTTTTCTGTAGTTAATTTGTATTAGTAAGGGAAAAAAATGTAAAATGTGCCATTTTAAAAAGAAGTCACTGTAAGTATTCAGAGACAACAATCTGAAGATGAAAGAACAGCAGCCCTAGGAGCCTGTGATCTGGGCTGAGTGGGTGAGGGGAGGTGGGAGACGCTCAAGTCCTGTGTAGCGGGAGCTGACGCACTGTCCTTATCCACAGCTGGGAGAGCAATTGAAACAGCTGGTGCCTGCAAGTGGCCTCACTGTCATGGACCTGGAAGTCGAGGGCACATGTGTGCGGTTCAGCCCTTTGATGACAGCTTCAGGTAACCAGTCTCATGGATTTCCCTCACTTTTATTCCAGAGAAAGTGGTTCCATGTCCATTAAAGTCCAGGTGGCTGGTTGTTAACTTGTCTTTATGACGTATGGTTCTGTGGTTTCCGACACTGTCTTTTTTGGGGGCTAGGTGGGTACTGGAGATTAAATTTAGGAGGGCTTTGCTCTTCCTAGGTTGATTAGGGCCTCATTAAGTTGCTGAGGCTGGCCTTGAAGTTAGGATCCTCCTGTCTCAGGCTCCCAAGTCACTGGGATTACACGAGTGCACCATCACACCCAGTTCCAGGTTCTCATTTTTTGGGAAGGCGTTAACTATTCTTTTGGACTACATTTAGGTAGAGTAACATTCTAGTGTAACTTCTCAGAAATAGAGACTTCTGAAGTCACAAATTCCTATGCTCTGATGTCCTGTGACCCTGGTTTTTCTATTTCAATGGTTCTCACTCCCAGCCGGATGTTTGAATCACCTGTGGGACTTAACAACTTCCAGCAGCTGGCTACCAACGAGAATCCCATTTCCTAGGTCCAGGAGAGGAGCCTGGACGTCAGTGTCGTGTCGTTGTTATATGTAGTTAAGGTGTACAACAGGATGCTTTGGTACTCAGAGGTGAAGAATGGTACAAGGCAAGGTATAAAGGAAGGGCACAGAGATCCCATGCCCTCTCCTGATGTGCCACCCTCCTGGATAGTGTCCCGCTATCCAGAAGATCCCCCACAGATTCCAGGAGGCCAGTGAATGTTGAGAGCCACCCGTGTAGACTTTTCAGAAGGCAGTGTAGTTGGAAGTGTGTTCATGACAAAGTCCTGGGGATATGGACCTTCCTTCTCAGCCACTAAGTGCCCATGGGACCTTGAGCAAGATTCTTGCCCTCCAGACATGTTCCTCATTACCTCACAGAAGTGATGTGAAGACTGAAACAACAGGAGAAATAAGTCCTGGTGTCCTGTAACACAGTCGGGTGACCTCTGGTGACAGTAATGTTCTGCACATTTCAAAACTGGTAGGAGGTCTTTGAATATTTTCCCCCAAGTAAGTGGTAAATGTTTGAGGAGATGCTTACCCTGATTTGCACACTGCAGTGCACACATGTATTAAAATATCACATGGTATACAACTGTGAACATATACAACTTCTATGTGTTAAATTTTAAAATATTATCTGGAAGAAAGATAGTCAAGATGTGGTTGTACTTTGTGAGATGATTTAAGCATTTTCAGAAAATGTTTGGTGGTTTTTCATGAGAGCGTTCATCTTTTTTGGATATTTTTTCAAAATCATGAAAGCAAGAAAATGCAGGCATTTGTCCTGCAAAGAAAAAGCGATTATGGAGATTGCTGGAGGCCTCACCCCCAGCCCTGGAGGCTGAGTCTCTGGGGCTGGAGAATCCAGCTGAGTACCCCCGAGGCAGCATGCCCTGAGCTTGCTGGGGTGTCATGGCTGAATGGAGGGCAGGAATGGGGAGCAGCATGCCAAAATGCTTGCACCAAAGCCCTGACATCTCCTAGCACTTGCCTTGAAAAGATGGTATTGTCACCGTCCCCTGCTTTTCCTCGGGTCTCAGACAAACGCACCAGAACACTGCACTTTAACTCCATTTGTGGTGATGTGAAGAGAGGACCTGAGGTTCCTTTCTGTGATTAACCTGTGAAAGGATGTCATGACATGACCAAAGCAGTCTTTCTGTGAGAAGAATCTGGTCTCTACATTGGAGAGTTTGAGAATTAAAATTTCCTCAGCTGTGCAAGGTGGCACACACCTGTAATCCCAATGGCTTGGGAGGCTGAAGCAGGAGGATCACAAGTTCAAAGCCAGCCTTAGTAATTTATCAAGACCCTAAGCAATTTTATGAGACCCTGTCTCAGAATGGCTGGGGGTGTGGCTCAGTGGTTAAGTGCCTCTGGGTTCAGTCCCTGGTACCAAAAATACATAAATCATCAATCTCCTGGGGGGGTGGAAAAAAGAACATTTACTCCTCAAACAGCCATCTGTGTTCATTTTTTTTAATATATTTTTTAAGTTGTCAGTGGATCTTTTATTTTTATTTACTTATATGTGGTGCTGAGAATCAAACCCAGGGCCTTACACATGCCAGGCAAGTGCTTTACCACTAAGCCATAATTCCAGCCCCCTACATTCGTTTATATCTGGATAAGTGGCTTTTTTTTTTTTTTTTTTTTTTTAAAACTCCTCAGCTCCAGCCAGCTGGATGCATCTAGAGCTTTTGAACTTGGTAATAGTGGAAGGGGAGCCCCGCCTCACTGTTAACTATTCCCTAAGCAGTTCCTGAACATCCTGTGAATGTTTTCAGTTTTAGGAACTCGAGGAGAGGATGTGGATCAACTCGTAGCCTGCATCCAAAGCAAACTGCCAGTCCTGACCTGTACCCTGCAACTGCGAGAAGAGTTCAAACAGGAAGTAGAAGGGACAGCAGGTCTCCTGTATGTTGATGACCCCAACTGGCCTGGAATCGGGGTTGTCAGGTAAAGGTTTGGCTGGCCATGTGATGAAGACTTGGCTGTGTCAAGCACATGGGTGGGTCATTTTGTGAACCAGCTTAGGAATCCAAAATGAATATGTGTAAGTCATGGGATAGTCATCTGTTGACAACTGACCTACGCGTTCTGGACATTTGTTAAAGCCCAGCACACAGGTGGTTTGGTCCCCTTTGCACTCTGTGAAGCAGGCAGCCCCATGAGCCGTCTATATGTGCCAAAGTGTGAGTACCAGGGGGAGACCCTGAGAGACAGTTACCCTCCTAGGTACACAGGAGTGCATATCAAGAAGGGAAAGACCCCAGGTCCCAGAGAGCACTCCACTGGCCTCTAGGTCAGTGTGTGCAGTCCTGAGGCTGCTTTCCTTCCCTAAGGAGGCACATCTCCTTTTTTTCATGGCATACAGGAGACCTCCAGACCTTGCTTCTTTCTTATTTTTCATGCACCAAACACTCAGAATATTCTTGTTTAAGTTTTTGATCTCAAGACACATCCGTGGTTCCTTTGCCCATCTGTCCCACTCCACATCCATGTTAATCTTTAGTAGTTCACACTCCACCTGCAATCCTGTGTCTGAAGAGACATCTGTTCTCAGATTGAAGTGCTATTGTTTGATATTGTTTTTAGGTATGAACATGCTAATGATGATAAGAACAGTTTGAAATCAGACCCAGAGGGGGAAAATATCCATGCTGCACTCCTGAAAAAGTTAAATGAACTGGAATCTGACCTTACATTTAAAATGGGTAATTACTGCTTTTATAAGTAAAGATCTTTGGAAGAAGGACATTTCCTAGAATGCTTAAAGGAAGACAGGTTTCCTTTTGGGAGGAAGCTCTGGCTTGGTGCAGATGGAAGTGCGGCTCCTAGTCCTCCCTCCCCTCAACAGCCTTCCACACCTTTTCCTGTCCCTGTGAGAAGTGTCTTTCCTACTCCATGAAGGAGGCACCTTCTGCATTGTCCTGGTTATTATAAAGGACAGTGGCCCAGGGGTCACCCTCAACAGAGGACTTGGGGACCAAGCTTGTCTATTGTTCCCACAGGCCCCGAGTACAAAAGCATGAAGAGCTGTATCTACATTGGCATGGCAAGTGACGACACAGATGTTTCCGAACTAGTGGAGACCATTGCGGTCACCGCCCGGGAGATTGAGGAGAACTCCAGGGTCCGTGAGACCAGTCGGCATTTAGAGCCTTTTCTGGGTTTTGGTTGACCAACTTGCTGGGGTCCTGAAGGAAGACGCTAACCCCAAAAATGCTACTCATGGGTTCTTTCCACAGAGCTTGTAAATGTTCCCTGTGGGCTAGGCGTGGTGCCCAGGCATGAGGAATGCCAAGTGGGTGTGATGTAGTCCCTGCCTGGGTGAGCTCACCAGGCAGTGCAGTGCAGAGCAGACTGGATGGCTGTGACCCAGCACTGGGAGACACCTGCCTCACTAAAAAGAGCTAGCTGGGCCTGAGTAGATGAGGCAGGTGTTTCTGGTAATGGGATTTTGCACCAGAAACAGACCTGCTCCTCTTGGCCACTTGGCATAGAGGACCAGTGTATAAAGATAAGGACATTTTCCAAACCTGGCATGTCTGAGAGGAGACAGAGATGTTATGCAGTTCCTTTGGGTAGGGTGGGAAGAGAAGGAAGTTTAAATTAGGGCTGAGAAACCAGCTGTATTCACTGTTAGGCAGACTTCTGTATTACTTCTGACTCTTCACAAATGTTGAACGGTCTGTTTCCCATTGATGAAACATTCAGGTTGTAAATAGTTATTTCTGCTCTCTTGCCTGGCAGTTGAGTGCAGTCGCCAAAGCGTGTCTGTCTGGGCCTCCATGAGCATTTTAATACTCTATTTGATTTTCTATTTTCATTTTTACCAGTGTTTAAATGCAGAATTTACTGATATATTTTTGAAAAATGTCCCAAATGCTGTGTTCATAGTTCTTGTAGGTCCTAGGCAAGAGACAGACAAGTAATGCCTTTCTTGGTCTTACATAGCTTCTAGAAAACATGACGGAAGTCGTTCGGAAAGGAATTCAGGAAGCTCAAGTCCAGCTGCAGAAGGCGAATGAGGAGCGACTTCTGGAAGAGGTGAGGCCACCACAAGGACCCTGGCTGCCAGTGGATTTGGAGTGGCGCGTAGCAAGGCGATCCTGAGCAAAGGTTATGTTTTACAGGGAGTATTGCGGCAGATACCTGTAGTAGGATCCGTGCTGAACTGGTTTTCTCCAGTGCAAGCTTCACAAAAGGGAAGAACTTTTAACTTAACAGCAGGTAGGACTCACTAGTCTGCCCCTGTTCTCTCTTACTTGAAAGTTTTGACCAGAAGCCCTGAGCTTGCAACTCTCCTGCTAAGAAGCCTCTTCCATTCCCATTCTCTGTCCCTGGGTCCTCTGCCAGGCACCTGAGCAGGTGAGGTATGTCTGCCCTACTGCTATCACCTTCCTTCTCCCCAGACAGCTGACACAGCCCTACATAGCAGGCCCAGTGCCTAGAAGCAGTGGGGACATGTCTGTTCAGAACCTCATGGCAACAGGGATTACCTCAGGGTTACCATGCCTTGCAGTTCCCAGCAGAAGCTGCTCTAAACAGTGGGCAGCCAAGGCCATGGCTCACAGCACCAGGACATCTCATTTCAAACCAAGCAGCCAGCAGTATTATCAGTCACTGAAATTTGGGGAAGATATTAAAGCCCATGACTCCTTTCTTGTTCTGTGAAGGAAATAATATTCCCAAACCTGAGGTCCTCTTTTGTTCCTTCCCCAGGAAACGATGACTACATTGTCATAATAGCAAAAGAGAATGTGACTTCTAACCTGCCCGGCCTCAGCCTTAAGCAGAGAGGCGTCTGTTGCTCCTTGCTAAAGCGCATTCCGTGGTTGGGCCTGGAAGCCAGGCGTGCTTGTGCCCTGGCCACACGTTCTGTTGGGAGACGGGAGAGGACAGACACTCGGCAGGGCAGCCAAGGGAGCCAGCTGCAGCGCAGCTTTTCTAGCTCTTAGCACGTTTGGGGCATGCAGCGTCTCCACCAGTCTGTGGGAAGCTGAATGGCTGGACACAGCACATTAAGGCACGAGGCGATGGAGGGCGGGCGGCACCTCCCGGGACAGACTCTGCCAGCAGTTTCCACCCACTCCTGCCCTTTTTTTTCCCTGGCAGGCTCTCTGGAGTCCACAGAACACACGTATGTCTACAAAGTACAAGGGACAGGAGTGACCCCGCCTCCAACCCCCTCAGGCACACGCATCAAACAGAGACTTCCAGGTACCTCACATCACCATGTTTGAGTTCTTTAACAGGAATAAAGTTGGCTTATTTCTCTTGGGAAAACAGACCTTGGCATCACGTGTAACAGTTTTTTCCTGCTTGCTGCATTCCTGTGTTTCCCTGTTCTTTAATCCAAAGTCGTATTTCTCTTCACTTAAGACCCTGTCCCTGTAACTGAGCATTTAGTAGTCTTGAGATTTAACCTTAAAGAACACCTCAGTGGCACTGCAAGGGACCCAGGGTCTGGGGAGCTGACAGTGTTTTCTCCATGGCGTTTACTCTCCTGAGCTTTTATTAAGATTACCTCAAAGGTCCGGGCCTGTGGAGCATGTTGATGTCACAGTAGCAGTTCTGAATTCCAGGACTCCTGCTAAAGTAGTCACTGTGAAGCCAAGCCGTTGCTGGTTGCAGGGAGCCTTCATGGCAGGCAGGGCGTCTTCACTCAGCTCTTGGTATGTCCACCCTCATCTTTCTCTAGGCCAGAAGCCTTTCAAAAGGTCTCTGAGAAGTTCAGATGCTGTGAGTGAGACCAGCTCTGTCAGTCACATTGAAGACTTGGAAAAGATGGAGCACCTATCTGGTGGACCAGCGCAAAATACCCAAGAGACCCATGGCCCTGAGCAACCCCCTGGGGATTCCATCCAGCCAACTGGCCAGCCTGAGGCCCTCCAAGATGGGGCCCAGCACCCTGAAGATGACCACCCACAGGTAGAAGAGCCGGAGAGCTTAAGATAAAACACAGCTGGGTGGAGGGCGGACTGACCGCTTCTCGGGAGGGAAATTGTGTTGAAAGAGCGAACTGTGCCACATGCTCACATGACAGGAGTGACTTATTTGTGCTAAACAATAATTTTTTTGCACAAACACATGCCTGAAAGCCAGGCTTTCTAGGAGGGCAATTGATGATTTTATATGTATGTAAAACAGCCAACTACTGTTTCTGGCCTGCCCAACCGTAGTAATCCCATCCCCCCCAAGTTACCATGAACACTTTTTATTCAGAAAGAACATTTAGCATTTCAGGTGCCTGCCATTTGAAACGCTTGCTCTCATTTTCTGAACATAAGCATAAGCTGTTAGGTTGCACATAGCAACTGTGGCAAAGCAGCCTTCATTAGGACTCTGCAGGTTCTCTGCGGGCGATCCTAGAGGGAGACCACAGCGTCCGTCCATCTGGTTGAAGGGTCTCTGGTATGATCGAGTTGGATTGGTTGGCTTCAAGAACAGGTCTCAGTGGGACAGTGAGTATAAGAGGCTGCCTCCTGCTGTCCCCCAACGGCAGCTTTTCCTGGAGACTAAGGACTGTGTCCACCCAGGCTACAGCAGGGCTTCTGTCTGGAACTGTCCTCTGCCACACATCCTTTTCTCCCTTTATGTACTGTTTATAAACAGATTTAAGGATTCATCTATTAAGAGTAACTCTAACGTCTCTTCCCAACCACACACACACACACACGTATATATATATAAGTATATTTTTAAATACTGGTAAAGCTTTTAAATCAGCAGACCGAGCTCGTTTCTGTTTAGTATCTGAAAGCCGAGAGGCTGCCCTGAAGAGCCTGACACTGAGCCTGCTGTGCAGCACTCCTTAGGTGGAGTTCTCAAGTAAGTACCAACCTGCCACTGCAGCGCCTGAGCTTCTCTCCGCTTGTAGCTCAGAAACAAGAGCCAGAGAAGCCATCCCTTCCAGTCTGACCGAGCCAGACTGCTGCTAAAATTACTGAAGTAAGCTCCTTATTTCTGCCCATTTCTATGACCCCAAAGCACTGCGTCCCTTCCTGTCGGGCCCCTGTGCCTTTTTAGTCCCACAAAGTCAAGCGATGGGAGAGCTTAGATGGGGAGGAATTCACAGTGATCTGTGGATTGCAGTGTTGGAGCCTTAGTTATGCCACATTAAGCCTATAATTATACTGATTTGATGTGATTTTTGACATTTGGCACTTGTTAAAATGCAATTTTCCTTTTTTACTTTTTTTTTTTTTTTTTTGGTGTAGATGATTAAACACAGTCTTCCCTGTTTATTTGGTGCAATGAAGTATAGCAGATAACCTGGGGGAGGGGTAAATTATCACCTTTAACAAGATTAATTTTTAAATGTTTTTATATATATTTGGAATTGTTAAATTGGTTTTGCTGAAACAGAACTTCATCCTTGAGATACTATTTGAATGTTGGTTTCAATAAAGGTTCTTGAAATTGTTACCACTGAACTCAGTTTATAATCTTACTACTAATCAGTCATTGTGACTTCCTTTTGGATGGTAACTTTAGAAACATAAATTGCTAAAAATATAACTTGTATAATAACCAAAGTTTGGGCATTTATTTTAATGACCTTAAACAACAGTGATTTAGTATCATTCTTTAGTCTGATAGGAGACTATTTTAGAGGTTATTATATTGGAGAATAATAGCAAGATCAAAATGTTTTTCTAATAGCAATTTTGGGTCAAAAAACTCAAAGATGTATAAATCCACCGTGAATTTTACTGCATTTTAAATACTGTTTTTTGAACAAACTCAATTATAGTTTTTACTTTATTCACTAATGTGGCAGAATTAGGAATACTTATACAAGTTTCTGAAATAGCTATTTGCAAACCAGTGGGACAGGTAAGTTTTCCTCTGTCCCTTATTACTGGCAAAAAAGAAAAGGCTGGGCGTGGACCTTTTAGCAAAGCAAAAAAGTAAATCTAAACAAATGCCTTTGCCAAAATAAGATTTTATTTTGAAAGTCATTTGAGAGATGCTGAGGAAGGAAGGAGGCCTAAGACTCAAAGGATGTACATTCCAAATTTATCTTCTTTCCAAACCCCACCGATGGTCTTTGTCATACCAAAAAGCAGCTTTCTTTGGTAATTCCTACATTTAGCTTCCAGGAGGAGAGATCTTTTCCCATAAGCCATCTTTGTTTTTCTTGTAAAGGAGAGCTTTATTTCCAGGAAACAGCGTATTTGTTGGAGAGGGGTATTTCTTTAAAAACATCAAGGTAGATCTGATATGTTGAACAAAGTGGGGGGGCTCAGCCAAAGGGGAAGTGGAAAGGTTCTGAAAAACAAGATTGTGGGCTTGAGAGGAAAGGAATCTGGCTGTCTGCCCTGTTTTGATAAAGATGTCAAAGTATCTTTGTGTTCCACAATCATTAATCGGGACCTTCTCAGATTGATAGCTAGCTCTCTAGATACAAACAATGGATTCCTTACTGCTTCACCTGTACAGTTACCCAGGACATTACTTATCCCCATCTAATGAAGTTAGATGGGGTCTGCCAGTGACATCAAGAAAGTAAATACTACCACTAAAAGAAAAGCAGCTATTATCTAGTCTAAACCGTTTTTTTTCTTACAGATGAGAAAACCAGGGTCCAGAGATCTAAGATTTACCCAACCTGTAAATTCTCACCTCTAGTATTTGCTTATCATCTTGCTGCAACCAGAAATCCACATGTGGAAATGGCATCCAGGAATACGGGCCTATCTGAAGTTGCTCGGTCTTTGCATCATAAATGCTAATCATCTAAAAGGGAACAGTTCAAGGATAGGACGTCAGGAATGCTACCCACCTCTCGAACCCTTCCTTTATCTGAGCTCAGTGTAGTCTAGTTCAAAGGCACCCTTCCAGATGATAAGCTGCTTAAAAATTGTGTTTCACATAATAACAAGTTGCCACCTACTGAATACTTCCGTGTGTTTGGTGCTGCACTCTGTGGGGACATGTATCTAGTTGTTAGTTCTGACCGCAGTCCTATGAAGAGATGGCATTCTTCCCATTGTGGATGAAAACGGGAGACGGGTGGCAAGTCACATGTCCAGTGAGCATCAAAGCTGGTCCTCAAAACCAGGTGTGTCCAGCCAAAGTCTGTTCTCCCCAGGGCTGCACAAAACTTGCCTTATCAATTACACCCCAGGCAACTGATCGCCTCTTAACTGATGAAGCTCACAAAGCTTGATGCCCCATCAAAAGAAAGGAAACACCACCTTGTAAAAGCTAATTCGTCAACAGCTGCAGCCTCTGAATTCCCAAGATTTGCCAATGGTAATTTTCAGCTTAATCAACAATAGTCAGTTTTGATTACTGAAATGTGTTCTGAATAATAACCAAATTAGGATTATTATGCTACTTGAATAAAAAAATGAATCCTAAAAAATGTTAAAAGGTTGGCAAAACAAATCATCCCATCTCCCAACATTTTTCCAAAACAAATTGCCCTTACTTGAAACGTTTTCCTGTTAAATGTCAGCATTTCACAAATTAATTCTGAATTTTTTGAGTACTTTTAAAGACCTTTTCAACCCCTCCCTCAAATGGAACATGTAAGTCTTGAGTTTATATTTTTCTTTTACAACAGTACTTGGGCTTTAATCCAGGCTGCTTTGCTACTGAGATACAGCCCGGCCCACTTTAGATACAGGATCTCACTAAATTGCCTGGGCCATCTTTAAACTTTTAATCCTCCTGCCTCAGTCTCTCATGTCTCTGGGATTACAGGTGACAGGTGTGTGCCACCATGCCCACTTTCTAATTTTTGAAATGATTAAGAAGCATCATAGGCACCAGTTTTTGTTTTTGTTTTTTTTTTTAAATGCATCCTAGGGGCTGGGGAATGTAAATTAGTTGTAGAGCATTTGCCTAGCATGCACCAGGCTCTGGGGTTTGTTCCCAGCACTACCAAAATGGAAAAAAAAAAAAAAAGTACTCTAAGGAAATTAGTGTTTTAAATTGATCTGATCATTCTTTATTGAATTATTCCAGGAAACTGCTTTTCAGTGACTTGGTCCAAAAGAATGCATGATCCCAAGTGCAGAGGCGAGAAGTTCCCCACTCCCTTTGTAGGAAAGGTACCTGGAAAGTTCTTAAAATTAAAAGAGGTTCATTCTCTCTGGATCTAGATGTTGTGGGTTTGTACTTGCACCTAAAAAGGTGGAGAACTGGGATCTGAGTTGATAACCCAAAGTCAGCTTGAGCTGTAAAGAGGCAGATGTGGGCTTTTCTGAGTTCTATAAAACTCGAGGCTTCGGTGCTTCCTGCAGTTTCCCTCCTCACCCCCTTAACACACAGACGCGCCCACTCACCGGGCCTCCAGCTAAAGCTCTGGCAGCACGCAGCTCCTCCTCGGGGCCTCGATCTTGAAAGGTGGCTCTGTATATCTCTGCTGTTTTAATATTGACAGCTGTGAGGGACCACAGGATGACTTTGAATTGACAAAGGACTGCACAGTCTTACGTTTCTACCATCATACAGGAGCCAGAAGTTGAGAGAAAAGAACGGGGACTGAACAATGGCCCGTGCCTGTAGCCTCCCCTCCGGAAGGGCCAGCACGGTCTCTGCCATGAGAACGGCTGAGGCCTGAGCTGGGCCAGGTGACTGTCCTGCCCCACAGGTGTGCCTGGAGGAAGGAAGCTCACATCCCTTCAGTAAGACATGGCAAAGCCTCCCTGGGCAGCCCTGTGTCCACATGCTTGTGAGAGTGTTAACTGAATTTTTAGAATTAGTTTACACATACAGAGTTAGAGCAGGATAATGAGCACCTGTGTACTCCCCACCCAGCAAACAAATACTGTGGGTACAGCACAAGCCCTTTGCAAATACAGCCATCACAGGCCACAGGAGGAAGGTAGATTCTGGCCTGAGAGTTGTACATTTTCTTCTCAATCAAAACCTTACCTTGTTCCCAAAGTATCCACAGATCAGATGCTCCACTCCCTCCCACAGGCCTGTGTGGCCCTCCCAGGTCCAGTACAGGTGGGCAGTTGATGCTGTGCATTTGCTATCTTTTGCTCCCCAGAGTCTTGGGTTATGGGTGTTAACGGCAGTTCCACAGTTAAAGTTTTGAGGAGTCAAGTTGCATGCCCAGGGTGTCACAGTAAAAATGAGTCAGGATTCGAACTCAAGGCTGCCCTACACTGACAGCAGTGGGGATGGCAATGCTGCCAAGTCACATTCTGACCCAAGTCCACCTCCTCAACAAGAACCCAAGCCTCCACCCACCAGTAAACACACTACTTACCAATGCCATAAATTATTGGGAAGTGGTTTTCATTTTCTTCCCGGTCATTTAATTCTAAGAAATTAAGAAAAAAAAATTAGTAAGATATGATCGTTAAGAAGTACTCAACAATTGTTTTCATTTTGTATAATAAAGGTGAAGGAGCCTACTGCATCGGGGGACATCTCAAAAGGAGATTGTGTCTGTTTCCCTGCAGAGCCCCAGGCAGGCAGGGCTCTGCTGGAGAGAGGGCCACTTGCAGAGCTGGTGCTTCCCAGGCACCTGCCATGCACAGGGCAGCTCCTCTGCTCCAGGGCCCTCCCCTCCCAGGGGTAGATAGGCTCTGAGGGTCCCCAGGAGGGAGATGAGGTGCACTGGTGGGGAGGAGAGTCCAGCGTCTGCACTAGGCTGGGGCAGGGGCAGCTGGGGACAAAGCCAACAGAGTTGAGAGAAGCTTCTCTGACTTGGGTCCTGGTGCTAGGTCCTGCAGGAAGGGTGTGGGCAAAATGTCCCTGAACCTGCAGCTTGTTTTGGCAAAACTTACCTGTCACACATAACGTCACTAAGTGAATGTCATCTTCTTGTTTGTCAAATTCACCTACAATTAGAATTTTAAAACTGGGTGTCAAACAAGTTCCTCTGAGCAGAACACCCTGCTGAGCAAGTCAAGAAGGGCAGAAGCCATCTGAACGCTCTGCCTCAGCCCCTTACAGCCACCACCTAGACTGAGACCAGACCTGACTGAGGGGCGACGACACGTGCTTAGCCTCAAGCCCAAGGGAGATGAGACTGAGCCTTTCCATCTTTCTCTTCTCAGAGGTTTTGGAGGATACACAGACTCCTAAGAGGAGACTTTAATAACTCCTCTAAGTCACATGCCCCCCCCCCATTATCAGTCAAAAAATCTGATGAGGCTGGTGGTGAAGCTCAGTTGTAGAGCGCTTGCCCACATCCCCAAGACCCCTGGGGTCCCCTGCCCAGCACTGCACGCATGCATGAACGAACAAAACAAAGAAAATATGGTCACTGTAACAAAGAGGCGGAAAACACAAGAAGGCATACTCAAGTCGGCATCCTAGCCATGTTAACGCGAGTCCCGCGGGCAGCTGAACGCACAGCAGTTCATCCCACTCACCACGCAGATGCTTCGATACCCTTCCTGTACGTATGTCTCTTCCCACATGAACAAGAACACGTAATTCAGAGCTCTAAGCATGTTTCTGGTGGCCACCTGACTTCTAATGGACACTAGGCCATTTCTCCCTGTAAATACTGTTCTGTTGCTGTCTCTGGGCGTAAACCTGTGAGCATTTGAAATCAGAGTCCCAGAGGGAGAATGCCGAGCGAAACCTTTTAAAAACTTGAGCTGTGATG
Organism: Sciurus vulgaris; assembly: GCF_902686455.1. Taxonomy (NCBI): domain Eukaryota; kingdom Metazoa; phylum Chordata; class Mammalia; order Rodentia; family Sciuridae; genus Sciurus; species Sciurus vulgaris. Next base: position 11,628,891 of record NC_136479.1, on the reverse strand, counting down.
TCGCATCGGTTTTGGACAGGCTGGGGTGCCCCAGTGTGTTCTGGCACGTGGGTCCCAGCACCGCCCAGTGCTTTAATACAGGACAGTAGTCTTTTTTCTTTTTTTTTTTTTTTTTTTTTTTTTTGCTAATAGGGGAAAAAAAACCACGACATCAGTGTTTAGTTTCTGCGGGTTAAAATGGACATGCCCACCGGAATGGTCCTGCTCTTGGTGCAATTCAGATCACACACTGCACTAGAATGTGCTGGTGGGTCTCGGCCCCTAAGAATTAGCCCCATGCTGTCCACCTCTGTGTACAGTTCAGCTGAGCGGGCCGGTCTCCACATCCACTCCAGGTCTCTCTCCCTCTTAGGCTTCATTCTAGTTGGGATTTTTAACCCAAGCAAAAGCAGGTGCAAATTTTTATTAAAAAAACAACGAACTTACTAAGAAGTTGGTGAGTAAGTTTTTGTGACAATTGCCTGTCATCACTGAAGCCTCCCACGAGGTGCACTTCCAGCCTGGCAAAGAGACGGCACGGTGGTCAGAGCCAGGCCAGCACGTGGCAGGACCCGCTGCTTCTGCTTTGATTTTGAGTCCTGAGCTTCCAGGACCTGCTCCGGGGTGCTTCCGGCCTTTTTCATTCACAACACACAAATCTGGGGCACACTGGGGTAAGTGGGCGGTGCTGCCAAGGCCAGTGGCAGTCTTCTGAGGACCCTGCCCAGCTTCCCTGACGACATCTGTGCAGAGGCGAGAGACTGCTCTGGAGGGACATGACTATGACGTCCTCCTCCCACCCGAGCGGGACGCTTCCGAAGCCTCTGGGTCCTCACCCAGGAGGAGCTGGGTGAGACGGAGGGGAGGGCTCCCTGGCAAGGATGCCCGAGGGGTCTCATCTGCATTTCTAAAGCACAAGCCTAAGGCCTCCACAGTGTGGGCTGAACACTGGCCCTACAAGACAGAAGCAGGCCTACTGTGACCTCTCCAGGGGAGTCGCCATGCACGTGAGCACAGCACAGCGCTGACCAGTGACACAGCTGATGCTGTTCAACCCCACTTCTCATACTGGACCTCCACAGCCTGTGACCACCTGGGAGGCTGGTGCCCGGGGAGGGGACAATGCTGAGTACTTCACACTGACTTCCACCACGACAGGCCTTCCTAAGGAATGAAGCAGGACCCCTTATGTACTCCGTACAGGGTGTGGCATCAAATGGCCTCATAAGAAAGAAACAGCAGGGCTGTGACCACTGTGGCTTTGCTGCCACTGGACAACCAGACTGGGCTACCAGGCTTCCCACGGTAACTAAATCAGTTCCTCCAGAAACAGACCGGGTGTATCTAAAGGTCAAGTTCCAAAAATCACGGAGTCCAGAACAAGGGTCCGGTCTAGGATGAACCTGCAGGGACCGGTACAAAATGACACTGCTGTTTTGCAGCTGTGCAGGTCATGCCCATGAGGCCGGCCTGCCACCTGGGGTAGGCACGGCAGACGGAGAATGAGATGTGAAGCTGGGAGCTGGGGTGTGGCTCAGAGGAGCGGCACACGCTTAGCACGGGTGAGGCCCTGGGTTCCACCCCTGGGGCCAAAGAGAGGAGAAAACCCTTTCAAGTGCTTTGAGTTCTCTGAGTGAAACAGCTTCCCCGGAGTCTAAGCCCGTGCTCGGCACTGGGCTAGTTCACTCCAGAGCCACCAACAGAATGACAGCTCGGCCTGTGCAGTGACAGAAAGGGGGCGCGGTGTGAGGAGGTCCAGCCTTTAACTTTCTGTGTGACACCAGGCCACTTCCTGTGAGTGCCAGGAAGCGTGGGCTGAGAGGACAGCCGGGGCAGGGGCCCGTTCTACCCGCAGTCCACTCCGGAGCCACTGCTGGGCTGGGAGGTCACCTGCCCGCGGCCCCAGCCCTGCACTAGACCCCGGTGTGGTTTACTGAGCCCGCTCTTCCACTAATGGAGCGCGCGGAGCACCAGCTCGGCTCCCGGGGCGCTTCAAGCAGCGGCTGGACGGGGACCACTGCGGCACCTAGAGCGGCCCCTGACCGGCCGGACTCTAGACGCGCATCCCTGAAGGTGAGACTTCGGTTCAAAGTCAGACCTGTGAGAAGCAGCACTGGCGGCCTGCCCGCTCCGCGACCCATCCGTCACCACGGCGGGCCGCGTGCTGCCGCCTCCGTGTGGTGCCACAACATCCCCCGTTCGTGAAACCATAGCGTGGAGCTCACCTTCCACTCTGAGCGTGGTCAGAGAAGGATTTTATGGAGTTCATGATCAAGGGGACCTCGGCTTTGGTGTCAGTTCCATCACAATGTGTCAGGCAGGTGGCCCCATTACCTGAAGAACAAGGGTGAAATGACTCAGGTTACTCCAGGGAGCTGGAGACGAGCCAAGGCTACGCTGTCCACTCGGCTGCCTCATCTCTGAACGGCCTGTAAGGAAAGAGAAAGTCCGAGCTGCCCAGCCAACCCGTTCTGACCAGGGCGACAGGGAGGTGCCATGCAGACGCAGAGGCCAGCCACGTCGGCTTCCACGGTCCCGGAAGCTCGGTGAGGAGGGAACAGCCCCACCCTGCTGGCTGGCTTAAGCATGGCGTCCTCCACCTCTCATCATACCTGTGTGCCTCAGGACCACAATGTGACAAGTGGTGGCATCATCAGAACCCAGAATGGAGATGGAGCCTGTTTGAAAAAGAAATAAAATAAAATATCCAGTAGCCTTTTGGGATAAGGCCCAATTCACTGCTTCCTAACCTACCATCCTTTGGGGAGGTCACTGCAAGCTCTCTTTGCTGAACATACAGAAGGCCCTGGGGTCCCACTTGTTGAACAGACTGACCTCTGAGAAGTCTGGCTCTTTCCTGTTTGATTAAAAAAAAATAAAATAGTGATGTGAATTAGTGAGGATCGAATGACTAGATAGGTGGAGAGAGCCAAAGTATACTCTGCGTGGGGACATGCCAGCGTGTCGAGTGTGTCGTGTGGCAGGCTGGGAGGGGAGGGCAGCAGTAGCGTTCGTCTGGAAAATGCAACGGGGACAGACGAGGAAGCTGTGTTACCTACAGGAGTCAAGCATCCTGGGTCACGGTTCCTCACTCGAGAGGGAGTGACCCGACTGCCAACAGTGGTGGCTCGAGGCCACAGAGAGGGGCGAGGACTTCCCTGTCACCTACGCACCCCACTTCCCGAAACCTGTTCTAAGGGCCACGGCTGTGTTGCTTAGAGGAGCCGAGAGCTGGGGACCGCAGGAGGCCAAGTCAGCCATGTGGAAGGGCTTAGCCTCCGCCTGCAGTCAGAGTGGAAGCGCTGAGTGACAGGCACAGCGGAGCTATAAACTTCCTCATCCACACACGGGGAAGAAGTGTGCGAGGAAAGTCGCCGACAACCACAGCTGGGCGGGGCCACACAAGCCACTTTACTGCCGCTGCTGTTTTAGCTCCAAACGTTCTGTGATGTCTTTTTTTTTTTCTCTACTGGGGACTGAACCCAAGGGTGCTTAACCAGTGAGCCACATCCCCAGCCCTCTTTTTTTTTAAATTTTGAGGCAGAGGCTCACTAGGGTGCTTACAGCCTCGCTAACTTGCTGAGGCTGGCCTGGAACTTGCCATCCTCCTGCCTCAGCCTCCTAGGCTGCAAGGATCACAGGTGTCCCACCGCACCCCGCTGATTGACAGATTTCTATAAGCTTTTCATTCTGATGCCTCGTGCTAATTTAGGTTTGGGCGAATCAATAAAAGAGGTAATAATGATAAGTTTGACTAGTTGTTTGTTGTTTTCTTCAATTAAGGAATTTCCATTACTTGGAAGCAAAACAGTAATTAAATGAAATGAGCCCCTCAATTTAAGAAGTGGACAGTAAGGCTCTGGCTCTAGTACCCAGCCCTGCAAGGGAAAAAAAGAAAAAGAAAAGAAATGAAGTCAGTGGAGCAGGGTGAGAAGTGAGCCAGCAAGGCAAGGAAATGGCCACGTTCCAGACCGCAGGGTCTGTGTCGCGAGGGTCACTCCCCAAAACTGCGTCATCACTCTCCTAGAGACCCCGATCCTCTCGTCAACAACTCCGATTCCCAGAAGAACACCAGCCGGAGTGCTGGGGAGACAGGCCTGGGCTTGGGAGCAGCGCGGCTTTGCTCTCCAGGGCTCCACTCGGTCACCTCCCTTCTGCACCTGAAGCCCCACTCTCTCGACTTGTGACACTTTCTGGACACCGACGTGCACGAGACTCCCTCCCGCCAGTCCCCTCTCTGCTCCCCAACTCTCCGGGGCTGTTCCTTTACCCAAGGGCTGAGGCTCTGCTGCTGCCACAGACCAGGCGGGCGGTGCCAGCAGGACTTGACTCCCAGGGAACACCGAAGTTTGAGTTTCATGTAAATCATGTCACAAAACATTCTTTTGATGATTTTTCAACTACTTAAAAATGCAAAGGCCCTTCTTGACCAATAGGCTAGACACAGACGGTGTGGCTGGCAGGCTGCAGCTTGCCATGGTCACTGCCACTCAGCGGCAACCGAGGGGGTGAGCCTGCTTCCCTTACCTGGCGACCTTTCCTGCACGGCAAAGCCCCGTGGGAGGAATGGTCCACAGACGCAGCTCTCACACTCGGCCTCCCTTCCCACCACCATGGCTGCACCCTGGCCTCGTCACACCTACGTACTAAAGCTCCGGGGTGGAGCACCTGCCTCGCGGGCCCGGGTTCCATCCGGGTACCGCAAAAGCCTCACTGCAGCACAAGTCATGAGCATCAGACCCGAGCAACAGCCGGCGCCGCCGGTCCTCGTGCCTGGGTCCCCCTCTGGTAAATGGCAGGATGACGTCACTCGTCAGGTGGGTGAGGATCCAGAGAGGCACTATGCCAGGGTGTGGGCCCCTGATGAGAGCTCACCAGTGGGTGGCCGTCACCCTTCCCCACCTCTGTGCCCCAGCCCCCAGGGTCTCCCTTGCCTGGCCAGTCCTATCCAAGGGCCACCAGCCTCACTGCCTCAAAACACTGATTTTGTTACATCACTTTTCTACTCAAAAACCTAAGTCTGGGGCTGGGGTTGTGGCTCAGTGGTAGAGCACTTGCCTAGCATGTGTGAGGCCCTGGGTTCGATTCTCAGCACCACATACAAATAAATAAATGAATAAAGGTTCATAAACAACTAATAAAATATTAAAAAAAAAAAAAAACCTAAGCCTGTTCATGAAGATTTAGCTCTGAGAATGTTCATACTGGTGATATCTCACAAACATCCTCACGTTTAAAAGCAGTCAGGTCAATGGCGCACGCCTGTAATCCCAAAGACTTGGGAGGCTCAGGCTGGAGGATTGCAAGTTCAAGGCCAGCCTCAGCAACTCAGCAAGACTTTTTCTCAAAATAAAAAATAAAAAGGGTTGAGGTGGAGCTCAGTGGTAGAGCACCCCTGGTTTAATCCCCACTTCCACAAAATAAATAAAATTTTTAACAAATTAAAAAATAAATAAAAGGAGAAACAGGGCTGGGGTGTGGCTCAGGGGTAAAGTACTTGCCCGCATTCCTGAGGCCTTGGGTTCCATTCCCATTTGTTTTTTGTAAATAATAATAATAACAATAAATTCTTAAAAGTCACAAAAATAAGAAAGCAGAAATTAAGTTAATTAAGCCATCGTGGAATTCTGTGGAAGCATTCAACAAGACATTCCAGGATGGTCACTAAACCGAGTGAATGGTTAAGAGTGAGGCGAGGCAGGCACCAAGGTGCACGCCTGTCATCCCAGCTACTCGGGAGGCTGAGACAGGAGGATTTCTAGTTCAAGGCCAACCTTGGCAATGTAGCCAGGTCTTAAGCAACTTAGTGAGACCCTGTCTCAAAATTAAAAATAAAAAAGGGGTTGGGACTGTGACTTAGAGTTCAAGTGCCTCTGGTTCAACCCCTAGTGCAAACAAACAAAGTGGAAGCTGGCCAGCATGGTGGCGCACGCTGTGTTCCCAGCTGCTCCGAGGCTGAGGCAGGAGGGTCACGAGCTCAAGGCCAGCCAGGGTGACAGAACAAGACCCTGTTTTAAAAAAAATTTTAATGGGGGAGGGTTTCCAGGGATGTAGCTCAGTGGTAAAAAGTTCCCAAGTTCAAGCCCTAATGC